>NW_026689852.1:62500-85000 GCF_943734765.1 Anopheles ziemanni | reverse complement strand
GAGACCACTTGCATGGTTAGCAAGCGTTGTGATTCAATGGCCCTACCGGGCAAACACTTTGGGTTCGCAAGGACTTGGAGTGCCGGGACGGGTTGGCGGATCCAACACTCTGGGTACCTCCGGGTACTTGGGGTTGGTTGAGGACTTGGTGAACAAACACTTGTTGTACACTCTCCGGATGTACTTCGGGTGTCACCTGTTGTCCGAGGCCACTTGCATGGTAGCAAGCGTTGTGATACAATGGCCCTACCGGGCAAACACTTTGGGTTCGCAAGGACTTGGAGTGCCGGGACGGGTTTGCGGATCCAACACTCTGGGTACCTCCGGGTACTTGGGGTTGGTTGAGGACTTGGTGAACAAACACTTGATATACACTCTTCGGATGTACTTCGGGTATCGCCTGTTGTCCGAGACCACTTGCATGGTTAGCAAGCGTTGTGGTCTAATGGCCCTACCGGGCAAACACTTTGGGTTCGCGAGGACTTAGAGTGCTGGTAGTGGTTGGCGGACCCAACACTCTGGGTACCTCCGGGTACTTGGGGTTGGTTGAGGACTTGGTGAACAAACACTTGTTGTACACTCTCCGGATGTACTTCGGGTGTCACCTGTTGTCCGAGACCACTTGCATGGTTAGCAAGCGTTGTGGTCTAATGGCCCTACCGGGCAAACACTTTATGTTCGCGAGGACTTGGAGTGCTGGTAGTGGTTGGCGGACCCAACACTCTGGGTACCTCCGGGTACTTGGGGTTGGTTGAGAACTTGGTGAAGATACCCCTGTCACCTTGTTCGAGGCCACTTGCATGGTCGCAAGCGTTGTGATACAATGGCCCTACCGGGCAAACACTTTGGGTTCGCAAGGACTTGGAGTGCCGGGACGGGTTGGCGGATCCAACACTCTGGGTACCTCCGGGTACTTGGGGTTGGTTGAGGACTTGGTGAGCAAACACTTGATATACGTTCTTCGGATGTACTTCGGGTGTCACCTGTTGTCCGAGGCCACTTGCATGGTCAACGGTTGAGGTGGTGATGGCGGGTCGGTGCTGTAGGGTGCCGGCCTGTTGGCTGCCTTGGCCGGGTTGGTTGGTTAACACTTGATTGGGCTTGCACCCGAGGGTAATGGCACTTGAAGGTGGGTACTGGCCGGCTGACCTGGTGTGATGGTTGGTTGGTGAACACTTGGCGGTACTTGCACTTGGCTGTGCTTGGACTTGAAGGTGGGATCCGGCTGGCCTAGGCCATTGGTGGTTGGTTGGTGGGTTAGCCCTTAGCTGGGCTGGCTGGCTGGCTGGCCATCGGTGGTGTGGTGTGGTGAGGTGTGTGGAGTCGAGCATCGCGCGCCGTTGCCTTCTTCGGAGTGTTGTAGGTACGCAAGTGCTTGCAATGCAAAGAGGTTGGTGATGGAGTGACATTGCCTTCACCATGGAGTTGCGGGTACTTAGGTACTTGCAAGGAGATGGTGGTATGGTGGTGTTGCGTGTGTGGTGTTCGATTAGAAAGATATAATTTCTAAGTCCGGATTAGTGCTGTCAGTGGGGCCGCCGCTAACAGGTCCTGCACGGCCACCGTGGGGCTTGACTTGGCGCTATTCCGGACTTGGGGCGATCACGATGTCCCCGTGCGGGACTTAGAAGATGGAAGAACACAAGTACCCTTATCCCATGACTTGTGAGCGATTGGCATACGTTACCACATGAAGAGAAAAATTGGCTAAGTCCCGGATCCATATTATTTGAAGAGAAAAATCGGCTAAGTCCCGGATCCATATTATATGAAGAGAAAAATCGGCTAAGTCCAGGATCCATATCATATGAAGAGAAATATCGGCTAAGTCCAGGATCCATATATAATAACCTAATAATCGGCTAAGTCCAGGATCCGTATTATATGAAGAGAAAAATCGGCTAAGTCCAGGATCCATATATAATAACCTAATAATCGGCTAAGTCCAGGATCCATATTATATGAAGAGAAAAATCGGCTAAGTCCAGGATCCATATATAATAACCTAAAAATCGGCTAAGTCCAGGATCCATATAATATGATGAGAAAAATCGGCTAAGTCCCAGATTGGGTCTGTCAGACATACACTTTCAAGTTACCACACAAGCAAGCAAGAAGGCCGTGTGAAGGATCCATATGACATGAAGAGAAAAATTGGCTAAGTCCCAGATTGGGTCTGTCAGAAATACACTTCCAAGTTACCACACAAGCAAGCAAGATGGTCTAGTGATGGATCCATATGATATGAAGAGAAAAATCGGCTAAGTCCAGGATCCATATAATATGAAGAGAAAAATCGGCTAAGTCCCAGATTGGGTCTGTCAGACATACACTTTCAAGTTACCACACAAGCAAGCAAGATGGCCTAGTGATTGATCCATATGATATGAAGAGAAAAATCGGCTAAGTCCGAGATTGGGTCTGTCAGACATACACTTCCAAGTTACCACACAAGCAAGCAAGATGGCGTATTGATGGATCCATATGATATGAAGAGAAAAATCGGCTAAGTCCGAGATTGGGTCTGTCAGAAATACACTTCCAAGTTACCACACAAGCAAGCAAGATGGCCTAGTGATGGATCCATATGATATGAAGAGAAAAATCGGCTAAGTCCCAGATTGGGTCTGTCGGAAATACACTTCCAAGTTACCACACAAGCAAGCAAGATGGCCTAGTGATGGATCCATATGATATGAAGAGAAAAATCGGCTAAGTCCCAGATTGGGTCTGTCAGACATACACTTTCAAGTTACCACACAAGCAAGCAAGATGGCCTAGTGATTGATCCATATGATATGAAGAGAAAAATCGGCTAAGTCCGAGATTGGGTCTGTCAGACATACACTTCCAAGTTACCACACAAGCAAGCAAGTTACCACATGAAGAGAAAGCCGGCAAAGTCCGGGAATGTTACCACATGAACTGGAAGATGGGCAAAAACCTACCTTCACAGGGAACGTGAATAACTAAGGCTGTAGACATTGGATCGACAAGCCAAAGACTGATATGGAAAGGAAATGAGTAGTACTAGCTTTCCTGAGAGTTGCAGAGCTTAGACTGCATATGAACGGAAGATATTAAGCGTCAAAGTCAGAAAAGTTGCCCGAAGGAACACAAGTTCCAACTTAGAGCATGAATACCGCCTAGACGGTAGGAGGTACGGCCAGGCTGAGGAATAAGAAAATGTTGGCCAACATGTTCCCTAACTATCCCCCGAAGACCGCAAAGCAATCCAACATCAACCAAGAAAGTTATAGCCCGATCAAGGAAACACCTACTTTGCACCGATTTTGCACCAAATACATGTACCAAGCACCTTCGGTTGCATACCTGCAGGGGCTTACCATAGTAGGCCATGGAAGACCGATGTACCGAACATAATCACTTTCTATCTCCTCGGGTGTTGGAGATAGCGCTTTGCGGTAAAAGAACGAAAGTTAGACCATATCTTGGTGCATCTTTTTGCCCGAGATCACAAGACCCTATCTAGCAAGGCAAGAAAGTTGTGTGGGGACAAAATGTCCATAAGTGCCCAAAGTGGCACACTTGAACCATATATTCGAGAAAAACACAAGTGTGGGCCCGAGCTAGCGAGTTGAAATGTTCCGACCGTCAGTAGCCCTAATCAAGGCGCACTTATTATTATATGGGGCCAAAGTGCCAGCTAGTCTCCAAGTGGGCCATATGGGTGTTCTAAGGTTTGCACCCAAATGAGGAAAAAACAGGGTAAGGTACGGTGTACCTCGAATAACTCGGGCTGTGGATGGCCGAGCAAGACAAACGACATAGCGTTAGAAAGGTCTCAATGAGACCTAACTACCCTGATAATATGAAGGCATAGACTTGAACGACCGAGAATTTATTAGGTGCACAAGTGGTGAAGTTGCACCAAAGTCCGTGTTACCCGAAGTGGTACACGAACACCCAATATTCGACCAAAACACAAGTTTGCGCACGAGCTAGCGAGCTACATTGTTCTGACCGTCAGTAGCCCTTACCAAGACACGCATTTGATTATATGGGGCCAAGCCGCTAGCTCGACTCGAAGTCGGTCATATGGTTGGTTGATGGTTTGGACCGACCACGTGGTGTACCAAGGTGATGTACCTTTCATGAATTAAAACTCTGGCTGTATGGCACTGAGCGACAAGCTAAGGTGTGATTTGGAATAGTCTTGAGTGGGACTATTTAGGAAAAATGCGAACAAAAAATCACAAAGTCCTTGGGCGAAGCTATTAGCGAAACATAGAGCAAATTGGTACCAAAAACTATGGAAATGGGACTTGAGTCAAAAATAACCGCAAGTTGGAGAAGAGATAGCAAGCTTGCGTAGAACAATTATATTTGGTGCATGGTATCACCAACAAAAAAGTATATGGGGCCAAGGTGCTGGCTGGCCTCCAAAGTGGAGATATGGGCGATCCAAAGTTTGTACCCAAGTACGAACAAGTATGGAAAAAACAGGGTAAGGTACCAAGTACCAATAATAACTTCGGCTGTAGATGGCCGAGCGAGGCAAACGGCTCACCGTTGGAAAGGTCTTGGGGAGACCTATCTACCCTGAAAGTTTTATGAGGCTGAGTTGAAAGACCACGGAGATATTAGGTGATGATGGTCCAATTCGGGGACCAAGTCGCAGGAAATGGCACTTGACCAAAATCACCCTTGGAAGGTGAATACCGGCTTACCGGTAAGAGATAGCGACTTGGCGTAGAATATTCATAAGTTGGGCGTGTAGAGACGCAACTTTCATTATATGGGGGCAACCCGGTCAGGGTGCTCCAAGTCGGTCGTTTGGTCGGTATATGGTTTGGGCCGACCACATGGTGTACCAAGTTGAGGTATCTTTCATGAATTATAACTCGGTCAGTTTGCCACCGAGCGACAAGTTGCGGTGTGTTTTGGAATGGTCTTGAGTGGGACTATCAAGCAAAAATACAAACAGAATATCAGCTTGTCCATGGCCGAAGCTATTAGTGAAACATATAGCAAAATGGGTCCGAAAACGAATGAAATGGGACTTGGACCAAGAATAACGGCAAGTTGGAGAAGAGATAGCAAGTTGGCGTAGAACAATTATATTTAGTGCATGGTATGACCAACAAAAAAGTATATGAGGCCAAGGTGCTGGCTGGCCTCCAAAGTGGAGATATGGGCGATACAAAGTTTGTACCCAAGTACGAACAAGTATGGAAAAAACAGGGTAAGGTACCAAGTACCATTAATAACTTCGGCTGTATATGGCCGAGCGAGGCAAACGGCTCACCGTTGGAAAGGTCTCGGGGAGACCTATCTACCCTGAAAGTTTCATGAGGCTGAGTTGAAAGACCACGGAGATATTAGGTGATGATGGTCGTATTCGGGGACCAAGTCGCAGGAAATGGCACTTGACCAAAATCCCCCTTGGAAGGTGAATACCGGCTTACCGGTAAGAGATAGCGACTTGGCGTAGAATATTCATAAGTTGGGCGTGTAGAGACGCAACTTTCATTATATGGGGCCAACCCGGTCAGGGTGCTCCAAGTCGGTCGTTTGGTCGGTTTATGGTTTGGGCCGACCACGTGGTGTACCAAGTTGAGGTACCTTTCATGAATTATAACTCGGTCAGTTTGCCACCGAGCGACAAGCTGCGGTGTGTTTTGGAATGGTCTTGAGTGGGACTATCAAGGAAAAATACAACTAGAAAATCAGCTTGTCCATGGCCGAAGCTATTAGTGAAACATATAGCAAAATGGGTCCAAAAACGAATGAAATGGGACTTGGACCAAGAATAACGGCAAGTTGGAGAAGAGATAGCAAGTTGGCGTAGAACAATTATATTTAGTGCATGGTATGACCAACAAAAAAGTATATGAGGCCAAGGTGCTGGCTGGCCTCCAAAGTGGAGATATGGGCGATCCAAAGTTTGTACCCAAGTATGGCAAAAACTGGTAGAGGTACCTTTCATGAATTACTGCTCAGGCTGTATGGCACTTAGCGGGACGCTTGGCTCTGGTATGGAATAGTCTTGAGTGGGACTATCAAGGAAAAATACGAACAAAAAATCACCATGTCCACGGACGAAGGTATTAGCGAAACTTAGAGCGAAATTGCGACCAAGTCGCTGGAAATGGCCCTTGGACCAAGTATACCGTCAAGGCGGTACGAGATAGCGAGTTGACGTGGAATATTTATAAGTTTGCCTCCACGAGACGAAAGTTTAGTTATATGGGGCCAACCCGCTCAGGGTTGTCCAAGTCGGTCATATGGCTGATCGAAATTTTCGACCAAGTACTGAGAAAACAGGGTAAGGTACCGTGTACCTCGAATAACTTTGGCTGTAGATGTCCGAGCGAGGCAAACGGCATAGCGTTGGAAAGGTCTTGAGGTGTTCTAGGCACCCTGAAAGTTTGAAAAGGCTATCTGGAAAACTCGTGGAGATATTAGAGAAACATTGGGCCCAAAAGATACCAAGTCGCAGGAAATGGGCCCTCCAAGAACACCCTAAAATCCCAATTACGGCTAAGTTGCAGGCCAGCTAGCGAAGTGAAATGTTCTAGGCATAACTAGAACACGTTAATGCGCAACTTTTTGAATCAGAACTTTTTTCGATATCTGGCCCCCAAAGGGGGGATATGGGCGATCAAAGGATTTTTCCAAGTTTCGGTACTTTTTACGGTATCGCTCATAGCTCCGGCTGTATGCAAGCAAATGACAATCTAAGACATGATTTGGAAAGGTATTGAGCAGTACTAACTTACGTTAGAACACAGCGAAGCGCTATCGGTTCATGGCAAGGCCGATATAAGCAGTCAAAGATGAAAAATGTTGACAAAATGAACAAAAATTACCTTGGTACGCGAATAGCGGCCAGGGATGAAGAGGTACGAAGGTGGTGTAGAAGAATTATAATTAGGGCTTGGTACGCTCTAAAAGTTTGCCGAAGACCGCAAAGCGCTCAGACCCATAGAAAGTGGCCATTTGGGCCGAACAGTGCGTGCAAAGAGGTGAAAATGCAAAAATTGCACTTTGTGGGGCGATTTGCGGGGGGAAGGAGGGGTCGGAGGGCAAAATGTCCCTTGACCAAAAAGTCTTATCTCGTCGAGATCTACAACATTGCCGAAGACCGCAAAGCGCTAGCTCGCAATCGAAAAATCGAGAATTTGAAAATTTTCTAAGTCTTGGGCTCCCTAAGGAAAAGTTTCAAAAATCACGTTTGTCCCCAATTTTGAAGGGGAAGGAGTCGGTTCCGGGGCATGGTGTCTTCGGCAAAAAGTCTTATCTTTTTGCGTACTTTCGACTAGTTCAATAAAAATTTTTGACCCAAAATTTGTTCGGCGGACCCCTAGGTCGAAAAACCCGAAAAAAGTCGAAAAAAGTCGAAAATGTCGAAAAATGAGAAAACCTCATATTCGGACTCTACACGAGCCCCAGATATTGAAAAGTGAAATCCGCGGTCGATTTGGAACAAAAAATTGACCTAGGCAAAGTTGTATGGAGGTAGGGACCCCTGAGAAAAAAGTTTGGTCCCGAGGCTCCTTGGACCACCAAGTCCCTAGGTCGGACCAAAATCGGAAAAAATCCGACCAAAGTCGAAAGTGTCGAAAATTTTAAAAAACCCCTTTTGGGGCCCTATGGCCTCCCTAGATAATGAAAAGTGAGGTCCGCGGCCGATCCGGAAGAAAAACTTGACCTAGGCAAACTTGTATGACGGTGGGGACCCAAAAAAATTTCGATGAGTGTAGTTTAGACAGGCCGGAAAATGTATCGGTGGTCCGTATCAAGGGACGTCTTTTAGTTCCATGGGGTGGTGGTCGTCGAACAAAGTCGCCTAGGTCGACCACCAGAAAGACCAGTCGTGTTGTAATGGATGTTTTGGCCACTTTGCTAGGGAAACCTAGTAGGTCGAAGCAAATTTGGGGTTCGAGATGAGTTGGTGAAAGTTGGTCCAACCTAGGTGTGCTTGGTGGAGGTTGACCATGAAAGTAGAGCATGATAGGAATGACCATAACTTTGGTTCTAGATGTCGGATCGGTACACTTGAGGCAGTTTTGGAAAGGTGAAGGCCTGCTCTAGCTATGTTTCCTACCAAGCTGAGCGCCTACTAGTGACCCGGAGGAGGTATTAAGGGTCAAAGGCAAAAAGGGGTACCCTAAAGTGCGTGTGACCAAGAAAATGGGAAAAACGGTATCGCCTATAGCTCAGGCTGTATGGCTCGGATCGGAAAGCTTGGATATGCGTTGGAAAGGTCTTGACGAGCGCTAGCTATGTGTCCTACCAAGCGAAGCGCTAGGTGTTGAGCAAGTCGGTCATATTAGAGGGCAAAGGTGAAAAATGGTGGTTTAGAGGCGAAAATTCACCTTATGATCGAAAATAGCGGGCGAACGATAAGAGCTACGAACACGGCGTAGAACAATCATAAGTACGTTACCACAAGACCTAACTTTGGCCAATATAGAGCGAGAAGATCGGAGGTACCCATCAGGGTGATATGGCTGGTTCAAAGTTGGACCAAAACGAGACTTGAGAAATGGATTGAAACACGGTATCGCGAATAACTCAGGCTGTATGGAACGGATCGACAAGCTTAGATCAGTGTTGGAAAGGTCGAACCGAGCGCTAACTATAATCCCAAACAACCGAAGCGCTAAGTGTTGAGCAAAACTGAGTTATTAAGCGACAAAGTGGAAAAATAATACCAAAATGGCCAAAAATCACACAAGACCAAGAATACCGAGCAAGCGGTAAGAGATAGCGGGTTGACGTAGAATACTTATAAGTTTGCCTCTACGAGACCTAAAAGTCGTCCATAGAAAGCGAGAAGATCGGACCACTCTGGAAGGGTGATACGAGTGGTCAAAAATTAGCAAAAATGAAACATGGCTAAAATGGATTTGACTTGTGCACCGTATAGCTCCGGCTGTATGGCATGGATTGTTAAGCTAGGATATGTTTTGGAAAGGTAACACCCAGCGCTAGATACGACTAGAAGAAAGCAAAGCGCTAACTAGCATGATTTGGAAGTTATTAAGTGTCAAAGTCGAAAAATGTTACCAAAATTGAAACTCGAGTACATTGGGCCAAAAAGTACAAGTTGTGAAATTTGGACTTACGAGTAAAATACCGAGCAGGCGGTAAGAGATAGAGACTTGGTGTAGAACAATTATATGTTGGGCATGTTATAACCTATATTTGGCCCGAACATAGTGACGAGATCGGTGGTACCCAAAAGGGTGGTACAGGTGTTAGATGGTTTTCCCAGAGCATAAGCTCCACATGATATGGAAAACGGGAAACATCATAACTTCGGCTGTATGGCATGGAATGGAACGAACAAGGTATCGATGGAAAGAGAAAAGGTAGCGCTAACTATAATTCCTACCAAGCAAAGCGCTAGCATGTGACCGTTCGGGTGTTATTGTGAGTCAAAGTCAGAAATTGTTACCACGAGAGGCGAAAATCCGACTAAGTCCATGAATACCGGGCTGGCGGTAAGAGATACGGCTTGGCCGTAGAACATTTATAAGTTGGCCAATACAAGACCTAAGTTTCGTCCATAGACGACAAGAAGATCGAAGATACGTGAAGGTGAGATATGGGCGTCCCAAAGTGGGCCTTTGAAAAAGTGACAAACTTCCCTTATAACAGCATACACCAAATATCTCTGGCTCTATGGCACCGAATAAGAAGTTGAGGTCAGCGATAGAAAGGTGATAGTCAGCGCTAAATATCATACGAACAGAGTGAAGCGCTAAAGGGAAAGGATCTTGGTGATATAAGGTGACAAAGTCGAGAAAAGTTGCCTCAAAATCATGAAAAATGTGAAAAAATGGCTAAGTCCCGGGTGCCTTAAGGGCAGGTTGATCGAATGTACCGAGCTGGCGGTACGAGATAGAGACTTGGTGTAGAACAATTATATGTTTGGCATGGCAAGACCTACATTTGGTCAATACAAAGTGAGAAGATCAAAGAAACCCGTAAGGGTGATATTGGTGTCCAAAGGTAAAAAGCACTAAGTCTTGGGAAACTTATATGAAGAAAAAGGACCCTGATGGGTCATATAGGATGGATCGAAAAATCGGCTAAGTCCCAAAATGGGGATGTCAGAACTACACTCAAATGTTACCACACCAAGCAAGGCAAACTTATATGAAGCAAAGGACCCTGATGGGTCATATGGTATTGGTCGAAAAATCGGCTAAGTCCCAAAATGGGGATGTCAGAACTACACTCATGTGTTACCACACCAAGCAAGGCAAACTTATATGAAGCAAAGGACCCTGATGGGTCATATGGTATTTTACGAAAAATCGGCTAAGTCCCAAAATGGTGATGTCAGAACTACACTAAAATGTTACCACACCAAGCAAGGCAAACTTATATGAAGGCAAGGACCCTGATGGGTCATATGGTATTTTACGAAAAATCGGCTAAGTCCCAAAATGGGGATGTCAGAACTACACTAAAAAGTTACCACACCAAGCAAGGCAAACTTATATGAAGCAAAGGACCCATATGGGTCATATGGTATTTTACGAAAAATCGGCTAAGTCCCAAAATGGGGATGTCTGAACTACACTCAAATGTTACCACACCAAGCAAGGCAAACTTATATGAAGGCAAGGACCCTGATGGGTCATATGGTATTTTACGAAAAATCGGCTAAGTCCCAAAATGGGGATGTCAGAACTACACTCATGTGTTACCACACCAAGCAAGGCAAACTTATATGAAGGCAAGGACCCTGATGGGTCATATGGTATTTTACGAAAAATCGGCTAAGTCCCAAAATGATGATGTCAGAACTACACTCAAATGTTACCACACCAAGCAAGGCAAACTTATATGAAGCAAAGGACCCTGATGGGTCATATGGTATTTTACGAAAAATCGGCTAAGTCCCAAAATGGGGATGTCAGAACTACACTCAAATGTTACCACACCAAGCAAGGCAAACTTATATGAAGCAAAGGACCCTGATGGGTCATATGGTATGGATCGAAAAATCGGCTAAGTCCCAAAATGGGGATGTCAGAACTACACTCAAATGTTACCACACCAAGCAAGGCAAACTTATATGAAGGAAAGGACCCTGATGGGTCATATGGTATTTTACGAAAAATAGGCTAAGTCCCAAAATGGGGATGTCAGAACTACACTCAAATGTTACCACACCAAGCAAGGCAAACTTATAT
Source organism: Anopheles ziemanni (assembly GCF_943734765.1). Lineage (NCBI taxonomy): Eukaryota > Metazoa > Arthropoda > Insecta > Diptera > Culicidae > Anopheles > Anopheles ziemanni. The sequence goes on along the minus strand of NW_026689852.1, from coordinate 73,823 downwards.
GAAGGAAAGGACCCTGATGGGTCATATGGTATTTTACGAAAAATCGGCTAAGTCCCAAAATGGGGATGTCAGAACTACACTCAAATGTTACCACACCAAGCAAGGCAAACTTATATGAAGCAAAGGACCCTGATGGGTCATATGGTATTGATTGAAAAATCGGCTAAGTCCCAAAATGGGGATGTCAGAACTACACTCAAATGTTACCACACCAAGCAAGGCAAACTTATATGAAGCAAAGGACCCATATGGGTCATATGGTATTTTACGAAAAATCGGCTAAGTCCCAAAATGATGATGTCAGAACTACACTCAAATGTTACCATACCAAGCAAGGCAAACTTATATGAAGGAAAGGACCCATATGGGTCATATGGTATTTTACGAAAAATCGGCTAAGTCCCAAAATGAGGATGTCAGAACTACACTAAAAAGTTACCACACCAAGCAAGGCAAAGTACCTAGGTGAACCCTAGGAAGAAACACGGACCAAGTCAGATGGCCTAAGTCAATAGAACAAGTGACCTAGGCAAAGTTGTATGGCGCTGAGGACCCTGAAAAATCTGGTTAGTGTAGTTTAGACAGGGTAGGATATTGGGTCGGCCGAACCCCCTTATTTTGGGTTTTGGCCTCATCAAGAAGCTACACCTAGGCAAACTGCCTAGGGTGAAAGTGCGAAGACCAATCGAATAGTAAGACAAGTTTTGACCGATCGCCCTAGGCAAGCTTGTATGAAGAAAGGGACCCTAAGGGTCATATGGAAATACATGAAAAATCGGCTAAGTCCCAAAATTGGGATGTCAGAACTACACTAAAAAGTTACCACATCAAGCAAGGCAAACTACCTAGGTGAACCCTAGCAAGAAACACGGACCAAGTCAGATGGCCTAAGTCAAGAGTGCAAGTGACCTAGGCAAAGTTGTATGGCGCTAAGGACCATGAAAAATCGGGTTAGTGTAGTTAAGACAGGGGAGGTTTCAGGGTCGGCTGGACCTCCTTATTTCGGGTTTTGGCCTCCTCAAGAAGACAGACCTAGGCGAACTGCCTAGGGTGAAAGTGCGAAGACCAATCGAATAGTAAGACAAGTTTTGACCGATCGCCCTAGGCAAGCTTGTATGAAGAAAGGGACCCTATGGGTCATATGGAAATATACGAAAAATCGGCTAAGTCCCGAAATTGGGATGTCTGAACTACACTAAAAAGTTACCACATCAAGCAAGGCAAAGTACCTAGGTGAATCCTAGGAAGAAACACGGACCAAGTCAGATGGCCTAAGTCAAGAGTACAAGTGACCTAGGCAAAGTTGTATGGCGCTAAGGACCATGAAAAATCGGGTTAGTGTAGTTAAGACAGGGGAGGTTTCAGGGTCGGCTGGACCTCCTTATTTCGGGTTTTGGCCTCCTCAAGAAGACAGACCTAGGCGAACTGCCTAGGGTGAAAGTGCGAAGACCAATCGAATAGTAAGACAAGTTTTGACCGATCGCCCTAGGCAAGCTTGTATGAAGAAAGGGACCCTATGGGTCATATGGAAATACATGAAAAATCGGCTAAGTCCCAAAATTAGGATGTCTGAACTACACTAAAAAGTTACCACATCAAGCAAGGCAAAGTACCTAGGTGAACCCTAGGAAGAAACACGGACCAAGTCGGATGGCCTAAGTCAAGAGTACAAGTGACCTAGGCAAAGTTGTATGGCGCTGAGGACCCTGAAAAATCGGGTTAGTGTAGTTCAGACAGGGGAGGTTTCAGGGTCGGCCGAACCTCCTTATTTCGGGTTTTGGCCTCCTCAAGAAGACAGACCTAGGCGAACTGCCTAGGGTGAAAGTGCGAAGACCAATCGAATAGTAAGACAAGTTTTGACCGATCGCCCTAGGCAAGCTTGTATGAAGAAAGGGACCCTATGGGTCATATGGAAATATACGAAAAATCGGCTAAGTCCCAAAATTGGGATGTCAGAACTACACTATAAAGTTACCACATTAGCAAGGCAGACTTGTATGAAGAACGGGACCCTGGTGAAAGTAGCAAATATCCCAAACCGAACATGAATATTATACACACAAGAGTACGAACATAAAGGAACACGGACCAAGCGTACCGAGAGAATCGGTACTATAGAACCCTCGTGGTTCTACACAAAGACTTTATTTTAGGGGTTCAAGCCCCATAGTACTCAAACGGTGACAGTAGCAAATATCCCAAAACGAACGTGAATCTTATTCACAAGAGTACGAACATAAAGGAACACGGACCAAGCGTACCGAGAGAATCGGTACTATAGAGCCCTCGTGGTTCTACACAAAGACTTTATGTTCGGGGTTCACACCCCAAATCGAACGTGGAATTTACTTTCTGATGGTCATGCGGTCGTCCAAAGGGGTCTAGTATCCTGGGATGACAAGCATCACGGGCACAGCTCGTATCAAAACAGTCGAAGAGGCCCGCGAAAGCTTGCTTTCCATGGCTATGCGATGCACAAATTGAGTTTACTCACCGTAGTATAAAACGAACGAACCGAACCTATCCGAGTAGGGATAATGGGCGCAGTAACATACTTCTGTGACCCAGCGAGAGTTGAACGAGGTGACATGAACTGTCAGTGGCTTATATCAGATGGGATACATACATGAGATTGCTTTCAAATCTACACTCGAAAACCTAACCAAGTAAAAGCGAACGTGGGGAGGATTCGAAACCGGTAACGAAATCTTAAGCTGGAAAGAGTCATCACTATGGATACATATTATGCGAAACCAATCAAGTGCTCATTACTGATCCAAAACCGAAGAGCACTAGTGAACACCTTAATCTCACCCTAGTTCACATCCAAGTGATCGACCACGTGTGTGAAGCAAAGACCAATCGAATTCCTGAATGAACCGAACACTATGAACAAATGGCCAAAAACGTTATAACTATCCAAACATACTACTATCTAGCGAAAGTCATCACGATGGAACCATACCATGATCTTTAACCTATAGCGCTCACCATATTCCTACCCAGAGTGCAAGTGAACAGATTGCCCACCCCTACCCAGTTCACAACCACGTGATCGACTAACATACCGAGGTTACCACAAGTCAAAGTTATACGTTTACAAGCGCAAGACCAATCGAAAACCCCGAAAGCAATCTCGACCCAAAATGTATTATCCGTGAGTGTAGTCGAGTCTCGTACTCGTCATCTGTAATCGTCGGATAGAATATCCAGTACACGGTTGTCTTTCCAAATGAAATCTACATACAGAACTCGCTCTTGGCAAATGGGTGGCAATGGCGCAATCAGGAGCGAGTTCCCGTCCGGGTGCCAAGTGATTGGCAAATGTCTGGGGGAAAGCAACCATATATTGATTTGTCTGTTAGTGTACTGGGTGTTTGAGGTATGTAGTATCCACGCTTGGTTGGGTGTGTCAGAGGACCATGGATGCGTTCACAACCCCAATTGGGGTACATCGGGAATGATTTTGTGGAACCGATGTGCCCGGCACACACTAAGTTTTGTTGCAAGTTAATAGTGTGCCATGTCCGGGGGGGTTGTGATTAAACTCTGGTGAATTGCGTACTGTGGTGATTGGGGTATGAAAGCCCCGCAGTTGCAATGATCGGACGCGCCTAGCGTGTCCTTTAGTTGATGGTAGGGAAATGAAGGCCCTTGTCAGCTCACCTAAGTATTCATGGAAGTTTGGCATAAGGTCGCTGTGGTAGGGGTATGAAGGCCCCGTCAGCGCATGCACAATCGGGCGCACGAGCGCTTAGCGGAGTCGAATGCCGCTCAAGTGCCTGTCCGGTGCATCGGGTGTGTGTGATACGAGGGCAATGAGGTTCGCACGGGGGCTCGCCTCCCGTGTGCTACCGGACTTGACAACATATAGAACGTGGTGTTTGCTCCTCCGGGTGCAATGGGACAATGAACATTCGAACGCAAAGTCGGAATTCTGGTTGATCCTACCAGTAATATACGCTCGTCTCAAAGGTTAAGCCATGCATGTCTAAGTACAAACAGATTTAATGTGAAACCGCATAAGGCTCAGTATAACAGCTATAATTTACGAGATCATCAACCTAGTTACTTGGATAACTGTGGAAAATCTAGAGCTAATACATGCAACATGCCAGGACCCTCGCGGGAACTGGTGCACTTATTAGTCAAACCAATCGCGGGTTCTCCGTGTCATTGAGTTGAAGTCTGGATAATGATGCTGATCGTATGGTCTCGCACCGACGACAGATCTCGCAAATATCTGCCCTATCAACTATGGATGGTAGTATAGAGGACTACCATGGTTGCAACGGGTAACGGGGAATCAGGGTTCGATTCCGGAGAGGGAGCCTGAGAAATGGCTACCACATCCAAGGAAGGCAGCAGGCGCGTAAATTACCCAATCCCGGGACGGGGAGGTAGTGACGAGAAATAACAATATGAAACTCTTTAATGATGTTTCATAATTGGAATGAGTAGAGCATAAATCCTTCTACGAGGATCAAGTGGAGGGCAAGTCTGGTGCCAGCAGCCGCGGTAATTCCAGCTCCACTAGCGTATATTAAAATTGTTGCGGTTAAAACGTTCGAAGTTGATACTTGTCCAACACAGTCCGGCTCCGCCGACCCGGTCAACCCGTGGTCGGTGGGCCAAGTCGGAATCTGGTTGCGACTCAATGGTGTGGTAGGGCACCAAGTCTGTGTCATGGTGTGCCCTTCAACGGGTGCAAGTGTAACATAGAGCTCGACCGCTCACGTTTACCTTGAACAAATTAGAGTGCTTAAAGCAGGGTGCCCAAACGCCCTAGAATAATCTTGCATGGAATAATGGAATACGACCTTGGTCTAATCTTTCATTGGTTTGTACTCAGACCGGAGGTAATGATTAACAGAAGTAGTTGGGGACACTAGTATTACGGCGCGAGAGGTGAAATTCGTAGACCGTCGTAAGACTAACTAAAGCGAAGGCATTTGTCAAGGATGCTTTCTTTAATCAAGAACGAAAGTTAGAGGATCGAAGGCGATTAGATACCGCCCTAGTTCTAACCGTAAACGATGCCAACTAGCAATTGGGAGACGCTACAACCAGGTGCTCTCAGTAGCTTCCGGGAAACCAAAGTCAGGTTCCGGGGGAAGTATGGTTGCAAAGTTGAAACTTAAAGGAATTGACGGAAGGGCACCACAATGAAATGGAGCTTGCGGTTCAATTTGACTCAACACGGGAAAACTTACCAGGTCCGAACTTATGGAGGTGAGACAGATTAATAGCTCTTTCTCAAATTTAAGGGTAGTGGTGCATGGCCGTTCTTAGTTCGTGGATTGATTTGTCTGGTTAATTCCGATAACGAACGTGACTCACATATGCTAACTAGAACGCAGTCAGCGTTAATGCGTCGATGCCGATTGGAACGGGTTAGGACCTTTCGGTGGAGTATGACCTGACACCTTCGCTGTTCGTGTGCGCAAGTGCACTTACGGTACGCTGCTTAGCAGGACAATTTGTGTTTAGCAAAATGAGATCGAGCGATAACAGGTCCGTGATGCCCTTAGATGTTCTGGGCTACACGCGTGCTACAATGTGGGTAGCAGCGTGTCTCCTATTCCGAGAGGAACGGGAAATCACTCAAATACTCACTTAGTAGGGATTATGGATTGCAATGGTCCATATGAACTCGGAACTTCTAGTAAGTGCTGGTCATCAGCCAGCGTTGAATACGTCCCTGCCCTTTGTACACACCGCCCGTCGCTACTACCGATGGATTATTTAGTGAGGTCTTTGGAGATGATCGTTCGCTGGATCCTCGTGAACCGCGTCTGCTTTATCGAAGTTGACCGAACTTGATGATTTAGAGGAAGTAAAAGTCGTAACAAGGTTTCCGTAGGTGAACCTGCGGAAGGATCATTAGTGGCCAAGTGATCCTTCCAGAAGTCCGAACCTGCGGGTTGAGACTTCGGCACAAGTTGCCATATGATAATTGACGAAACACTATAGAAGTCCGAACCTGCGGGTTGAGACTTCGGCACAAGTTGCCATATGATAATTGACGAAACACTATAGAAGTCCGAACCTGCGGGTTGAGACTTCGGCACAAGTTGCCTTATACATGACTTCGAACAAATACACAAGTCCGAACCTGCGGGTTGAGACTTAGGCACAAGTTGCCATATGAAAGTTGACGAAACACTAACAAGTCCGAACCTGCGGGTTGAGACTTAGGCACACGTTGCCTTATACATGACTTCGAACAAATACACAAGTCCGAACTTGCGGGTTGAGACTTAGGCACAAGTTGCCTTATACATACATTGGCCAAATAAACAGAAGTCCGAACCTGCGGGTTGAGACTTAGGCACAAGTTGCCATATTATATTCGATCAAACACTAAGTAGTCCGAACCTGCGGGTTGAGACTCAAGACCGTAACAAGATGTCACTATACAAGTCCGAACCTAAGGGTTGAGACTTAATGCGATCTAGATACCAAGTTGACATCCAATACCTGTTGAGCAAAACCAAAGATTCCCTGTTCTCGAATGAATACACTATATAACAGGGAATCATGAAGAAATCAAGCAAGCGTGAAACAAAGTCATCACTTGGGCATGCTCGATAGCCAACCACATGACCTTAACCTAAGAGAGCATGCAAACCACATGATACCTATAAACGATTAACCCGCCCTAGTTCAATCGTTCACCAAGTGATGACTTCAGTATGGCTAAGAGAAAAACTTTTGAATGGGAAAAACTCTAAGTCCGAACCTCCGGGTTGAGACTTCCGCGTCGGAGGTGGGCGCACCTCCTATCCGAAAGATGGTGAATCAGGGGTGTTCGATCAGCAATGGTCGGATGCCCCGTCGTAGTCCAACTATGACAATCAAAGTCAAGACCTCCGGGTTGAGACTTTCCGCGAGTACAAGCATAAAGGAACACGGACCAAGCCGTACCGAGAGAATCGGTACTAGAGCCCTCGTGGTTCTACATTGAGAGAGCCCTCGTGGTTCTCAATAGGGGCTTTATGCAAGTCGTACTCAATACTGTGGTGTGAAGTATAAAGTATAGTCTTCGCCTGGTCCACGCTGCTTCGGCGGTCCTGGGTAAGATAGTTCATTCTAGCTTGCCCTATAGTGGAATGAGGACACTTAATGCTTCGTCTTTAGCGGCGGCTAGACTCCTCCTCACGGGGAACGAGTTGACGCACACAGCGGCGGCTTACGCACTATGGCAATCATGGATGCCTGAAGATTCCGTGAAGTTCTCCCCTGGTCCACGCTGCCTCGGCAGTCCTGGGTAAAATGGAATATTTCCAGCTTGCCCTATAGTGGAAGAGGACTATCCAACAATACAAAGTCAAGACCTCCGGGTTGAGACTTTCCGCGTCGGTGGTGTCGCGCACCGCCTATCCGAAAGATGGTGTAACAGGGGTGTTCGATCAGCAATGGTCGGATGCCCCGTCATAGTCCAACTATGACAACCAAAGTCAAGACTTCCGGGTTGAGACTTTCCGCGTCCGGAGGTACGCGTACCGCCTACCCGAAAGATGGTGTGCTTCTGGGGTATTCGATGAGTCGGATACCCCGTCGTAGTCCAACTATGACAATACAAAGTCAAGACCTCCGGGTTGAGACTTCCGCGTCGGAGGTGCGCGCACCGCCTACCCGAAAGATGATGAATCAGGGGTGTTCGATCAGCAATGGTCGGATGCCCCGTCGTAGTCCAACTATGACAATCCAAGTCAAGACCTCCGGGTTGAGACTTCCGCGTCCGGAGGTACGCGTACCGCCTACCCGAAAGATGGTGAATCAGGGGTGTTCGATCAGCAATGGTCGGATGCCCCGTCGTAGTCCAACTATGACAATCAAAGTCAAGACCTCCGGGTTGAGACTTCCGCGTCCGGAGGTACGCGTACCGCCTACCCGAAAGATAGTGAATCAGGGGTGTTCGATCAGCAATGGTCGGATGCCCCGTCGTAGTCCAACTATGACAATCAAAGTCAAGACCTCCGGGTTGAGACTTTCTAAGAGTACAAGCATAAAGGAACACGGACCAAGCCGTACCGAGAGAATCGGTACTAGAGCCCTTGTGGTTCTACATTGAGAGAGCCCTCGTGGTTCTCATTAGGGGCTTTATGCAAGAAGTACTCAATACTGTGGTGTGAAGTATAAAGTATAGAGTCCTCCACTGGTCCACGCTGCTCCGGCGGTCCTGGGTAAGATAGTTAGTTCTAGCTTGCCCTATGTGGAAGAGGACTTAATACCCTACCTGTTGAGCTTGAAACAAAGTCATCACTTGGGCATGCTCATATTGCCATACACAATTACATTATATTCGAATGAGCATGCAAGCGACCCTATATAGACCGAACCAAAACGATAGATACCGCCGTAGTTCACCCCCACCAAGTGATGACTTCAGTATGGCTAGTGTGTGAAGTATAAAGTATAGTCCTCCCCTGGTCCACGCTGCTTCGGCAGTCCTGGGTAAGATAGTTAGTTCTAGCTTGCCCTATGTGGAAGAGGACACAATACTTAATACTTAGAGTACAAGCATAAAGGAACACGGACCAAGCCGTACCGAGAGAATCGGTACTAGAGCCCTCGTGGTTCTACATTGAGAGAGCCCTCGTGGTTCTCATTAGGGGCTTTATGCAAGACGTACTCAATACTGTGGTGTGAAGTTTAAAGTATAGAGTCCTCCACTGGTCCACGCTGCTCCGGCGGTCCTGGGTAAGATAGTTCATTCTAGCTTGCCCTATGTGGAAGAGGACTCAATACCCTACCTGTTGAGCTTGAAACAAAGTCATCACTTGGGCATGCTCATATTGCCATACAATATTCCATTATCTACTAATGAGCATGCAGCTATATGATTATAACCTGTAAACGATTACCCCGCCGTAGTTCAGCGCTTCAACCAAGTGATGACTTCAGTATGGCTAGTGTGTGAAGTATAAAGTATAGTCCTCCCCTGGTCCACACTGCTTCGGCGGTCCTGGGTAAGATAGTTAGTTCTAGCTTGCCCTATGGTGGAAGAGGACACCATACTTAATACTGTGGTGTAATGAACAAAGTATAGTCCTCCACTGGTCCACGCTGCTTTGCAGTCCTGGGTAAGATAGTTAATTCTAGCTTGCCCTATGTGGAAGAGGGCATACAAGACAAAGTATAGTTCTCCCCTGGTCCACGCTGCTTCGGCGGTCCTGGGTAAGATAGTTAATTCTAGCTTGCCCTATGTGGAAGAGAGCATACATGAACCAAGAACGAAGGTTATGATCGAGGAATGATTCGACAACTAACCGATGGTATGAAATGTGAAGAATTCAAGCAAGCACACAATCAAGTCATCACTTGGGCATGCTCGATAGCCAACCTCATGACATTAACCTAGTAGAGCATGCGAAAACCAATATATATGTAAACGATGCCCCTCCCTAGTTCAGCGCTTCAACCAAGTGATGACTTCAGAATGGCTAAATCAAATCGGTTCAAAACATACCATCGGTACCCTATTGAAACACACAAGTCGATATCAAACCTCTTAATTGTGTAGTCCTCCACTGGTCCACGCCGCTTCGGCGGTCCTGGGTAAGATAGTTCATTCTAGCTTGCCCTATGTGGAAGAGGGCACATTACTCAATACTGTGGTGTTATGAACAAAGTATAGTCCTCCACTGGTCCACGCTGCTTCGGCGGTCCTGGGTAAGATAGTTCATTCTAGCTTGCCCTATGTGGAAGAGGGCATACAAGACAAAGTATAGTTCTCCCCTGGTCCACGCTGCTTCGGCGGTCCTGGGTAAGATAGTTAATTCTAGCTTGCCCTATGTGGAAGAGAGCATACATGAACCAAGAACGAAGGTTATGATCGAGGAATGATTCGACAACTAACCGATGGTATGAAATGTGTAGAATTCAAGCAAGCACACAATCAAGTCATCACTTGGGCATGCTCGATAGCCAACCCTATGACATTAACCTAGTAGAGCATGCAACGTATAATATCCCAATGCAAAGTAAACGATAGACTCGCCCTAGTTCAGCGCTTCAACCAAGTGATGACTTCAGAATGGCTAAATCAAATCGGTTCAAAACATACCATCGGTACCCTATTGAAACACACAAGTCGATATCAAACCTCATGATTGTGTAGTCCTCCACTGGTCCACGCCGCTTCGGCCGTCCTGGGTAAAATGGAACATTCCAGCTTGCCCTATGTGGAAGAGGGCACATTACTCAATACTGTGGTGTGAAGTATAAAGTTCAGTTCTCCCCTGGTCCACGCTGCTTCGGCGGTCCTGGGTAAGATAGTTCATTCTAGCTTGCCCTATGTGGAAGAGGACACTTCATACTTCGTCTCTAAGCGGCGGCTTGACTCCTCCCTACGGGGAACGGGTTTACGCGCACAGCGGCGGCTTACGCACTATGGCAGTCATGGATGCCTTACGTTTCTATGAAAAGTGTGTTCCTCCCCTGGTCCACGCTGCTTCGGCAGTCCTGGGTAAGATAGTTAGTTCTAGCTTGCCCTATGTGGAAGAGGACACGTAGACTTACTGTGGTGTGAAGTATAAAGTTCAGTTCTCCCCTGGTCCACGCCGCTTCGGCCGTCCTGGGTAAAATGGATTCATCCAGCTTGCCCTATGTGGAATGAGGACACTTTATGCTTCGTCTCTAAGCGGCGGCTTGCTCCTCCCTACGGGGAACGGGTATACGCGCACAGCGGCGGCTTACGTTATGGCAGTCATGGATGCCTTACGTTTCCATGAAAAGTGTGTTCCTCCCCTGGTCCACGCTGCTTCGGCAGTCCTGGGTAAGATAGTTAGTTCTAGCTTGCCCTATGTGGAAGAGGACACGTAGACTTACTGTGGTGTGAAGTATAAGGTTCAGTTCTCCCCTGGTCCACGCCGCTTCGGCCGTCCTGGGTAAAATGGATTCATCCAGCTTGCCCTATGTGGAATGAGGACACTTTATGCTTCGTCTCTAAGCGGCGGCTTGCTCCTCCCTACGGGGAACGGGTATACGCGCACAGCGGCGGCTTACGCAAGTTAGTCACCCTCGGCAGTGGATCACTCGGCTCATGGATCGATGAAGACCGCAGCTAACTGCGCGTCATAATGTGAACTGCAGGACACATGAACATTGATAAGTTGAACGCATATTGCACGTCGTGGGAACCTACCATGATGTACAGATGACTGAGCGCTTATATTTGAGAAATGTATCGCATACATTTAACTACGCCGTGACACCCGTCACGAGACGTGCACCATGATGTTAACTAGGGTCGCGACGACCCGCTAGCATTAAAGAACCCGTGGTTTACAATATACTGGCATTGGAATTCGAAGTA
>NW_026689852.1:27500-55000 GCF_943734765.1 Anopheles ziemanni | reverse complement strand
TGGGTCTGTCAGAAATACACTTCCAAGTGACCACACAAGCAAGCAAGATGGCCTAGTGATGGATCCATATGATATGAAGAGAAAAATCGGCTAAGTCCAGGATCCATATAATATGAAGAGAAAAATCGGCTAAGTCCCAGATTGGGTCTGTCAGAAATACACTTCCAAGTTACCACACAAGCAAGCAAGATGGCCTAGTGATGGATCCATATGATATGAAGAGAAAAATCGGCTAAGTCCAGGATCCATATAATATGAAGAGAAAAATCGGCTAAGTCCCAGATTGGGTCTGTCAGAAATACACTTCCAAGTTACCACACAAGCAAGCAAGATGGCCTAGTGATGGATCCATATGATATGAAGAGAAAAATCGGCTAAGTCCCAGATTGGGTCTGTCAGACATACACTATCAAGTTACCACACAAGCAAGCAAGATGGCCTAATGATGGATCCATATGATATGAAGAGAAAAATCGGCTAAGTGCAAGATTGGGTCTGTCAGAAATACACTATCAAGTTACCACATGAGCAAGCAAGTTACCACATGAAGAGAAAGCCGGCAAAGTCCGGGAATGTTACCACATGAACTGGAAAATGGGCAAAAACCTACCTTCACAGGGAACGTGAATAACTAAGGCTGTAGACATCGGATCGACAAGCCAAAGACTGATATGGAAAGGAAATGAGTAGTACTAGCTTTCCTGAGAGTTGCAGAGCTTAGACTGCATATGAACGGAAGTTATTGAGCGTCAAAGTCAGAAAAGTTGCCCGAAGGAACACAAGTTCCAACTTAGAGCATGAATACCGCCTAGACGGTAAGAGGTACGGCCAGGCTGAGGAATAAGGAAATGTTGGCCAACATGTTCCCTAACTATCCCCCGAAGACCGCAAAGCAATCCAACATCAACCAAGAAAGTTATAGCCCGATCAAGGAAACACCTACTTTGCACCGATATTGCACCAAATATATGTACCAAGCACCTTCGGTTGCATACCCTGCAGGGGCTTACCATAGTAGGCCATGGAAGACCGATATACCGAACATAATCTCTTTCTATCTCCTCGGGTGTAGGAGATAGCGCTTTGCGGTAAAAGAACGAAAGTTAGACCATATCTTGGTGCATCTTTTTGCCCGAGAACACAAGACCCTATCTACCAAGGCAAGAAAGTTGTGTGGGGACAAAATGTCCATAAGTGCCCAAAGTGGCACACTTGAACCATATATTCGAGAAAAACACAAGTGTGGGCCCGAGCTAGCGAGTTGAAATGTTCTGACCGTCAGTAGCCCTAGTTGAGGTGCACTTATCATTATATGAGGCCAACGTGCCAGCTAGTCTCTAAAGGGGCGATATGGGTGTTCCAAGGTTTGTACCCAATTGAGGAAAAAACAGGGTAAGGTACGGTGTACCGCGAATAACTCGGGCTATAGATGTCCGATCGATGAGTTTGGCATATGTATGGAAAGGTCTCGACGAGACCTAACTACCCTGAAAGTATGAAGGCAAAGACTTGAATGACCGGGAAGTTATTAAGTGCACAAGTGGTAAAGTTGCACCAAAGTCCATGTTACCCGAAGTGGTACATGAACACCCAATATTCGACCAAAACACAAGTTTAGAGACTAGCTAGCGAGCTACATTGTTCAGACCGTCAGTAGCCCGCATCAAGACACGCATTTCATTATATTGAGCCTAGCCGCTAGCTCGACTCGAAGTCGGTCATATGGTTGGTTGATGGTTTGGACCGACCACGTGGTGTACCAAGGTGATGTACTTTTCATGAATTAAAACTCTGGCTGTATGGCACTGAGCGACAAGCTAAGGTGTGATTTGGAATAGTCTTGAGTGGGACTATTTAGGAAAAATGCGAACAAAAAATCACAAAGTCCTTGGGCGAAGCTATTAGCGAAACATAGAGCAAATTGGTACCAAAAACTATGGAAATGGGACTTGAGTCAAAAATAACCGCAAGTTGGAGAAGATATAGCAAGCTTGCGTAGAACAATTATATTTGGTGCATGGTATCACCAACAAAAAAGTATATGGGGCCAAGGTGCTGGCTGGCCTCCAAAGTGGAGATATGGGCGATCCAAAGTTTGTACCCAAGTACGAACAAGTATGGAAAAAACAGGGTAAGGTACCAAGTACCATTAATAACTTCGGCTGTAGATGGCCGAGCGAGGCAAACGGCTCACCGTTGGAAAGGTCTCGGGGAGACCTATCTACCCTGAAAGTTTCATGAGGCTGAGTTGAAAGACCACGGAGATATTAGGTGATGATGGTATAATTCGGGGACCAAGTCGCAGGAAATGGCACTTGACCAAAATCCCCCTTGGAAGGTGGATACCGGCTTACCGGTAAGAGATAGCGACTTGGCGTAGAATATTCATAAGTTGGGCGTGTAGAGACGCAACTTTCATTATATGGGGGCAACCCGGTCAGGGTGCTCTAAGTCGGTCGTTTGGTCGGTTTATGGTTTGGGCCGACCACGTGGTGTACCAAGTTGAGGTATCTTTCATGAATTATTACTCGGTCAGTTTGCCACCGAGCGACAAGTTGCGGTGTGTTTTGGAATGGTCTTGAGTGAGACTATCAAGGAAAAATACAAATAGAAAATCAGCTTGTCCATGGCCGAAGCTATTAGTGAAACATATAGCAAAATGGGTCCAAAAACGAATGAAATGGGACTTGGACCAAGAATAACGGCAAGTTGGAGAAGTGATAGCAAGTTGGCGTAGAACAATTATATTTAGTGCATGGTATGACCAACAAAAAAATATATGGGGCCAAGGTGCTGGCTGGCCTCCAAAGTGGAGATATGGGCGATCCAAAGTTTGTACCCAAGTACGAGCAAGTATGGAAAAAACAGGGTAAGGTACCAAGTACCATAAATAACTTCGGCTGTAGATGGCCGAGCGAGGCAAACGGCTCACCGTTGGAAAGGTCTTGGGGAGACCTATCTACCCTGAAAGTTTCATGAGGCTGAGTTGAAAGACCACGGAGATATTAGGTGATGATGGTATAATTCGGGGACCAAGTCGCAGGAAATGGCACTTGACCAAAATCCCCCTTGGAAGGTGGATACCGGCTTACCGGTAAGAGATAGCGACTTGGCGTAGAATATTCATAAGTTAGGCGTGTAGAGACGCAACTTTCATTATATGGGGGCAACCCGGTCAGGGTGCTCCAAGTCGGTCGTTTGGTCGGTTTATGGTTTGGACCGACCACGTGGTGTACCAAGTTGAGGTACCTTTCATGAATTATAACTCGGTCAGTTTGCCACCGAGCGACAAGTTGCGGTGTGTTTTGGAATGGTCTTGAGTGAGACTATCAAGGAAAAATACAAATAGAAAATCAGCTTGTCCATGGCCGAAGCTATTAGTGAAACATATAGCAAAATGGGTCCAAAAACGAATGAAATGGGACTTGGACCAAGAATAACGGCAAGTTGGAGAAGTGATAGCAAGTTGGCGTAGAACAATTATATTTAGTGCATGGTATGACCAACAAAAAAGTATATGGGGCCAAGGTGCTGGCTGGCCTCCAAAGTGGAGATATGGGCGATCCAAAGTTTGTACCCAAGTACGAACAAGTATGGAAAAAACAGGGTAAGGTACCAAGTACCATTAATAACTTCGGCTGTAGATGGCCGAGCGAGGCAAACGGCTCACCGTTTCAAAGGTCTTGGGGAGACCTATCTACCCTGAAAGTTTCATGAGGCTGAGTTGAAATACCACGGAGATATTAGGTGATGATGGTCCAATTCGGGGACCAAGTCGCAGGAAATGGCACTTGACCAAAATCACCCTTGGAAGGTGAATACCGGCTTACCGGTAAGAGATAGCGATTTGGCGTAGACTATTCATAAGTTGGGCGTGTAGAGACGCAACTTTCATTATATGGGGCCAACCCGGTCAGGGTGCTCCAAGTCGGTCGTTTGGTCGGTTTATGGTTTGGGCCGACCACGTGGTTTACCAAGTTGAGGTACCTTTCATGAATTATAACTCGGTCAGTTTGCCACCGAGCGACAAGCTGCGGTGTGTTTTGGAATGGTCTTGAGTGGGACTATCAAGGAAAAATACAAACAGAATATCAGCTTGTCCATGGCCAAAGCTATTAGTGAAACATATAGCAAAATGGGTCCGAAAACGAATGAAATGGGACTTGGACCAAGAATAACGGCAAGTTGGAGAAGAGATAGCAAGTTGACGTAGAACAATTATATTTGGTGCATGGTATGACCAACAAAAAAGTATATGGGGCCAAGGTGCTGGCTGGCCTCCAAAGTGGAGATATGGGCGATACAAAGTTTGTACCCAAGTACGAACAAGTATGGAAAAAACAGGGTAAGGTACCAAGTACCATTAATAACTTCGGCTGTAGATGGCCGAGCGAGGCAAACGGCCCACCGTTGGAAAGGTCTCGGGGAGACCTATCTACCCTGAAAGTTTCATGAGGCTGAGTTGAAAGACCACGGAGATATTAGGTGATGATGGTCCAATTCGGGGACCAAGTCGCAGGAAATGGCACTTGACCAAAATCATCCTTGGAAGGTGAATACCGGCTTATCGGTAAGAGATAGCGACTTGGCGTAGAATATTCATAAGTTGGGCGTGTAGAGACGCAACTTTCATTATATGGGGCCAACCCGGTCAGGGTGCTCCAAGTCGGTCGTTTGGTCGGTTTATGGTTTGGACCGACCACGTGGTGTAACAAGTAGAGGTATCTTTCATGAATTATAACTCGGTCAGTTTGCCACCGAACGACAAGTTGCGGTGTGTTTTGGAATGGTCTCGAGTGGGACTAACAAGGAAAAATACAAATGGAAAATAAGCCTGTCCATGGCCGAAGCTATTAGTGAAACATATAGCAAAATGGGTCCAAAAACGAATGAAATGGGACTTGGACCAAGAATAACGGCAAGTTGGAGAAGTGATAGCAAGTTGGCGTAGAACATTTATATTTTGTGCATGGTATGACCAACAAAAAAGTATATGGGGCCAAGGTGCTGGCTGGCCTCCAAAGTGGAGATATGGGCGATACAAAGTTTGTACCCAAGTATGGCAAAAACTGGTAGAGGTACCTTTCATGAATTACAGCTCAGGCTGTATGGCACTTAGCGGGACGCTTTGCTCTGGTATGGAATAGTCTTGAGTGGGACTATCAAGGAAAAATACGAACAAAAAATCACCATGTCCACGGACGAAGGTATTAGCGAAACTTAGAGCAAAATTGCGACCAAGTCGCTGGAAATGGCCCTTGGACCAAGTATACCGTCAAGGCGGTACGAGATAGCGAGTTGACGTGGAACATTTATAAGTTTGCCTACACGAGACGAAAGTTTAGTTATATGGGGCCAACCCGCTCAGGGTTGTCCAAGTCGGTCATATGGCTGATCGAAATTTTCGACCAAGTACTGAGAAAACAGGGTAAGGTACCGTGTACCTCAAATAACTTCGGCTGTAGATGTCCGAGCGAAGCAAACGGCATAGCGTTGGAAAGGTCTTGAGGTGCTCTAGACACCCTGAAAGTATGAGAAAGCTATCTGGAAAACTCGTGGAGATATTAGAGAAACATAGGGCCCAAAAGATACCAAGTCGCAGGAAATGGGCCCTCCAAGAACACCCTAAAATCCCAATTACGGCTAAGTTGCAGGCCAGCTAGCGAAGTGAAATGTTCTAGGCATAACTAGAACACGTTAAGGCGCAATTTTTTGAATAAGAACTTTTTTCGATATCTGGTCCCCAAAGGGGGGATATGGGCGATCCAAGGATTTTTCCAAGTTTCGGTACTTTTTACGGTATCGCTCATAGCTCCGGCTGTATGCAAGCAAATGACAATCTAAGACATGATTTGGAAAGGTATTGAGTAGTACTAACTTACGTTAGAACACAGCGAAGCGCTATCGGTTCATGGCAAGGCCGATATAAGCAGTCAAAGATGAAAAATGTTGACAAAATGAACAAAAATTACCTTGGTACGCGAATAGCGGCCAGGGATGAAGAGGTACGAAGATGGTGTAGAACAATTATAATTAGGGCTTGGTACGTTCTAAAAGTTTGCCGAAGACCGCAAAGCGCTCAGACCCATAGAAAGTGGCCATTTGGGCCGAACAGTGCGTGCAAAGAGGTGAAAATGCAAAAATTGCACTTTGGGGGGCGATTTGCGGGGGGAAGGAGGGGTCGGAGGGCAAAATGTCTCTTGACCAAAAAGTCTTATCTCGTCGAGATCTACAACATTGCTGAAGACCGCAAAGCGCTAGCTCGCAATCGAAAAATCGAGATTTTGAAAATTTTCTAAGTCTTTGGCTCCCTAAGGAAAAGTTTCAAAAATCACGTTTGTCCCCAATTTTGAAGGGGAAGGAGTCGGTTCCGGGGCATGGTGTCTTCGGCAAAAAGTCTTATCTTTTTGCGTACTTTCGACTAGTTCAATAAAAATTTTTGACCCAAAAATTGTTCGGCGGACCCCTAGGTCGAAAAACCCGAAAAAAGTCGAAAAAAGTCGAAAATGTCGAAAAATGAGAAAACCTCATATTCGGACTCTACACGAGCCCCAGATATTGAAAAGTGAAATCCGCGGTCGATTTGGAACAAAAAATTGACCTAGGCAAAGTTGTATGGAGGTAGGGACCCCTGAGAAAAAAGTTTGGTCCCGAGGCTCCTTGGACCACCAAGTCCCTAGGTCGGACCAAAATCGGAAAAAATCCGACCAAAGTCGAAAGTGTCGAAAATTTTAAAAAAACCCCTTTTGGGGCCCTATGGCCTCCCTAGATAATGAAAAGTGAGGTCCGCGGCCGATCCGGAAGAAAAACTTGACCTAGGCAAACTTGTATGACGGTGGGGACCCAAAAAAATTTCGATGAGTGTAGTTTAGACAGGCCGGAAAATGTATCGGAGGTCCGTATCAAGGGACGTCTTTTAGTTCTATGGGGTGGTGGTCGTCGAACAAAGTCGCCTAGGTCGACCACCAGAAAGACCAGTCGTGTTGTAATGGATGTTTTGACCACTTTACTAGGGAAACCTAGTACGTCGAAGCAAATTTGGGGTTCGAGATGTGTTGGTGAAAGTTGGTCCAACCTAGGTGTGCTTGGTGGAGGTTGACCATGAAAGTAGAGCATGATGGGAATGACCATAACTTTGGTTCTAGATGTCGGATCGGTACACTTTCGGCAGTTTTGGAAAGGTGAAGGCCTGCTCTAGCTATGTATCCTACCAAGCTGAGCGCCTACTAGTGAGCCGGAGGAGGTATTAAGGGTCAAAGGCAAAAAGGGGTACCCTAAAGTGCATGTGACCAAGAAAATGGGAAAAACGGTATCGCCTATAGCTCAGGCTGTATGGCTCGGATCGGTAAGCTTGGATATGCGTTGGAAAGGTCTTGACGAGCGCTAGCTATGTGTCCTACCAAGCGAAGCGCTAGGTGTTGAGCAAGTCGGTCATATTAGAGGGCAAAGGTAAAAAATGGTGGTTTAGAGGCGAAAATTCACCTTATGATCGAAAATAGCGGGCGAACGATAAGAGCTACGAACACGGCGTAGAACAATCATAAGTACGATACCACAAGACCTAACTTTGGCCAATATAGAGCGAGAAGATCGGAGGTACCCAAGAGGGTGATATGGCTGGTTCAATGTTGGACCAAAACGAGACTTGAGAAATGGGTTGAAACACGGTATCGCGAATAACTCAGGCTGTATGGAACGGATCGACAAGCTAAGATCAGTGTTGGAAAGGTCGAACCGAGCGCTAACTATAATCCCAAACAACCGAAGCGCTAAGTGTTGAGCAAAACTGAGTTATTAAGCGACAAAGTGGAAAAATAATACCAAAATTTCCAAAAATCACACAAGACCAAGAATACCGAGCAGGCGGTAAGAGATAGCGGGTTGACGTAGAATACTTATAAGTTTGCCTCTACGAGACCTAAAAGTCGTCCATAGACAGCGAGAAGATCGGACCACTCTGGAAGGGTGATACGAGTGGTCAAAAATTGGCAAAAATGAAACATGGCTAAAATGGATTTGACTTGTGCACCGTATAGCTCCGGCTGTATGGCATGGATTGTTAAGCTAGGATATGTTTTGGAAAGGTAACACCCAGCGCTAGATACGACTAGAAGAAAGCAAAGCGCTAACTAGCATGATTTGGAAGTTATTAAGTGTCAAAGTCGAAAAATGTTACCAAAATTGAAACTCGAGTACATTGGGCCAAAAAGTACAAGTTGTGAAATTTGGACTTACGAGTAAAATACCGAGCAGGCGGTAAGAGATAGAGACTTGGTGTAGAACAATTATATGTTGGGCATGTTATAACCTATATTTGGCCCGAACATAGTGACGAGATCGGTGGTACCCAAAAGGGTGGTACAGGTGTTAGATGGTTTTCCCAGAGCATAAGCTCCACATGATATGGAAAACGGGAAACATCATAACTTCGGCTGTATGGCATGGAATGGAACGAACAAGGTATCGATGGAAAGAGAAAAGGTAGCGCTAACTATAATTCCTACCAAGCAAAGCGCTAGCATGTGACCGTTCGGGTGTTATTGTGAGTCAAAGTCAGAAATTGTTACCACGAGAGGCGAAAATCCGACTAAGTCCATGAATACCGGGCTGGCGGTAAGAGATACGGCTTGGCCGTAGAACATTTATAAGTTGGCCAATACAAGACCTAAGTTTCGTCCATAGACGACAAGAAGATCGAAGATACGTGAAGGTGAGATATGGGCGTCCCAAAGTGGGCCTTTGAAAAAGTGACAAACTTCCCTTATAACAGCATACACCAAATATCTCTGGCTCTATGGCACCGAATAAGAAGTTGAGGTCAGCGATAGAAAGGTGATAGTCAGCGCTAAATATCATACGAACAGAGTGAAGCGCTAAAGGGAAAGGATCTTGGTGATATAAGGTGACAAAGTCGAGAAAAGTTGCCTCAAAATCATGAAAAATGTGAAAAAATGGCTAAGTCCCGGGTGCCTTAAGGGCAGGTTGATCGAATGTACCGAGCTGGCGGTACGAGATAGAGACTTGGTGTAGAACAATTATATGTTTGGCATGGCAAGACCTACATTTGGTCAATACAAAGTGAGAAGATCAAAGAAACCCGTAAGGGTGATATTGGTGTCCAAAGGTAAAAAGCACTAAGTCTTGGGAAACTTATATGAAGAAAAAGGACCCTGATGGGTCATATAGGATGGATCGAAAAATCGGCTAAGTCCCAAAATGGGGATGTCAGAACTACACTCAAATGTTACCACACCAAGCAAGGCAAACTTATATGAAGCAAAGGACCCTGATGGGTCATATGGTATTGGTCGAAAAATCGGCTAAGTCCCAAAATGGGGATGTCAGAACTACACTCATGTGTTACCACACCAAGCAAGGCAAACTTATATGAAGCAAAGGACCCTGATGGGTCATATGGTATTTTACGAAAAATCGGCTAAGTCCCAAAATGGTGATGTCAGAACTACACTAAAATGTTACCACACCAAGCAAGGCAAACTTATATGAAGGCAAGGACCCTGATGGGTCATATGGTATTTTACGAAAAATCGGCTAAGTCCCAAAATGATGATGTCAGAACTACACTAACAAGTTACCACACCAAGCAAGGCAAACTTATATGAAGCAAAGGACCCTGATGGGTCATATGGTATTTTACGAAAAATCGGCTAAGTCCCAAAATGGTGATGTCAGAACTACACTCAAATGTTACCACACCAAGCAAGGCAAACTTATATGAAGCAAAGGACCCTGATGGGTCATATGGTATTTTACGAAAAATCGGCTAAGTCCCAAAATGGGGATGTCAGAACTACACTCAAATGTTACCACACCAAGCAAGGCAAACTTATATGAAGGCAAGGACCCTGATGGGTCATATGGTATTTTACGAAAAATCGGCTAAGTCCCAAAATGGGGATGTCAGAACTACACTCAAATGTTACCACACCAAGCAAGGCAAACTTATATGAAGCAAAGGACCCTGATGGGTCATATGGTATTTTACGAAAAATCGGCTAAGTCCCAAAATGGGGATGTCAGAACTACACTCAAATGTTACCACACCAAGCAAGGCAAACTTATATGAAGCAAAGGACCCTGATGGGTCATATGGTATTTTACGAAAAATCGGCTAAGTCCCAAAATGGTGATGTCAGAACTACACTCAAATGTTACCACACCAAGCAAGGCAAACTTATATGAAGCAAAGGACCCTGATGGGTCATATGGTATTTTACGAAAAATCGGCTAAGTCCCAAAATGGTGATGTCAGAACTACACTCAAATGTTACCACACCAAGCAAGGCAAACTTATATGAAGCAAAGGACCCTGATGGGTCATATGGTATTTTACGAAAAATCGGCTAAGTCCCAAAATGATGATGTCAGAACTACACTCAAATGTTACCACACCAAGCAAGGCAAACTTATATGAAGGCAAGGACCCTGATGGGTCATATGGTATTTTACGAAAAATCGGCTAAGTCCCAAAATGGGGATGTCAGAACTACACTCAAATGTTACCACACCAAGCAAGGCAAACTTATATGAAGCAAAGGACCCATATGGGTCATATGGTATTTTACGAAAAATCGGCTAAGTCCCAAAATGGGGATGTCAGAACTACACTCAAATGTTACCACACCAAGCAAGGCAAACTTATATGAAGCAAAGGACCCTGATGGGTCATATGGTATTTTACGAAAAATCGGCTAAGTCCCAAAATGGTGATGTCAGAACTACACTCAAATGTTACCACACCAAGCAAGGCAAACTTATATGAAGCAAAGGACCCTGATGGGTCATATGGTATTTTACGAAAAATCGGCTAAGTCCCAAAATGATGATGTCAGAACTACACTCAAATGTTACCACACCAAGCAAGGCAAACTTATATGAAGGCAAGGACCCTGATGGGTCATATGGTATTTTACGAAAAATCGGCTAAGTCCCAAAATGGGGATGTCAGAACTACACTCAAATGTTACCACACCAAGCAAGGCAAACTTATATGAAGCAAAGGACCCTGATGGGTCATATGGTATTGGTCGAAAAATCGGCTAAGTCCCAAAATGGGGATGTCAGAACTACACTCAAATGTTACCACACCAAGCAAGGCAAACTTATATGAAGGAAAGGACCCTGATGGGTCATATGGTATGGATCGAAAAATCGGCTAAGTCCCAAAATGGGGATGTCAGAACTACACTCAAATGTTACCACACCAAGCAAGGCAAACTTATATGAAGGCAAGGACCCTGATGGGTCATATGGTTTTTTACGAAAAATCGGCTAAGTCCCAAAATGGGGATGTCAGAACTACACTCATGTGTTACCACATCAAGCAAGGCAAACTTATATGAAGCAAAGGACCCTGATGGGTCATATGGTATTTTACGAAAAATCGGCTAAGTCCCAAAATGGGGATGTCAGAACTACACTCAAATGTTACCACACCAAGCAAGGCAAACTTATATGAAGCAAAGGACCCTGATGGGTCATATGGTATTGGTCGAAAAATCGGCTAAGTCCCAAAATGGTGATGTCAGAACTACACTCAAATGTTACCACACCAAGCAAGGCAAACTTATATGAAGCAAAGGACCCTGATGGGTCATATGGTATTGATCGAAAAATCGGCTAAGTCCCAAAATGGGGATGTCAGAACTACACTCAAATGTTACCACACCAAGCAAGGCAAACTTATATGAAGCAAAGGACCCTGATGGGTCATATGGTATTGGTCGAAAAATCGGCTAAGTCCCAAAATGGTGATGTCAGAACTACACTCAAATGTTACCACACCAAGCAAGGCAAACTTATATGAAGCAAAGGACCCTGATGGGTCATATGGTATTGATCGAAAAATCGGCTAAGTCCCAAAATGGGGATGTCAGAACTACACTCAAATGTTACCACACCAAGCAAGGCAAACTTATATGAAGCAAAGGACCCTGATGGGTCATATGGTATTGATCGAAAAATCGGCTAAGTCCCAAAATGGGGATGTCAGAACTACACTCAAATGTTACCACACCAAGCAAGGCAAAGTACCTAGGTGAACCCTAGGAAGAAACACGGACCAAGTCAGATGGCCTAAGTCAATAGAACAAGTGACCTAGGCAAAGTTGTATGGCGCTGAGGACCCTGAAAAATCTGGTTAGTGTAGTTTAGACAGGGTAGGTTTTTGGGTCGGCCGAACCCCCTTATTTTGGGTTTTGGCCTCATCAAGAAGCTACACCTAGGCAAACTGCCTAGGGTGAAAGTGCGAAGACCAATCGAATAGTAAGACAAGTTTTGACCGATCGCCCTAGGCAAGCTTGTATGAAGAAAGGGACCCTAAGGGTCATATGGAAATACATGAAAAATCGGCTAAGTCCCAAAATTGGGATGTCAGAACTACACTAAAAAGTTACCACATCAAGCAAGGCAAACTACCTAGGTGAACCCTAGCAAGAAACACGGACCAAGTCAGATGGCCTAAGTCAAGAGTGCAAGTGACCTAGGCAAAGTAGTATGACGGTGAGGACCCTGAAAAATCTGGTTAGTGTAGTTTAGACAGGGGAGGTTTTTGGGTCGGCTGAACCTCCTTATTTTGGGTTTTGACCTCCTCAAGAAGCTACACCTAGGCAAACTGCCTAGGGTGAAAGTGCGAAGACCAATCGAATAGTAAGACAAGTTTTGACCGATCGCCCTAGGCAAGCTTGTATGAAGAAAGGGACCCTATGGGTCATATGGAAATACATGAAAAATCGGCTAAGTCCCAAAATTGGGATGTCTGAACTACACTAAAAAGTTACCACATCAAGCAAGGCAAAGTACCTAGGTGAACCCTAGCAAGAAACACGGACCAAGTCAGATGGCCTAAGTCAAGAGAACAAGTGACCTAGGCAAAGTTGTATGACGGTGAGGACCCTGAAAAATCTGGTTAGTGTAGTTTAGACAGGGGAGGTTTTTGGGTCGGCTGAACCTCCTTATTTTGGGTTTTGACCTCCTCAAGAAGCTACACCTAGGCAAACTGCCTAGGGTGAAAGTGCGAAGACCAATCGAATAGTAAGACAAGTTTTGACCGATCGCCCTAGGCAAGCTTGCATGAAGAAAGGGACCCTATGGGTCATATGGAAATACATGAAAAATCGGCTAAGTCCCAAAATTGGGATGTCTGAACTACACTAAAAAGTTACCACATCAAGCAAGGCAAAGTACCTAGGTGAACCCTAGGAAGAAACACGGACCAAGTCAGATGGCCTAAGTCAAGAGTACAAGTGACCTAGGCAAAGTTGTATGGCGCTGAGGACCCTGAAAAATCGGGTTAGTGTAGTTCAGACAGGGGAGGTTTTTGGGTCGGCTGAACCTCCTTATTTTGGGTTTTGACCTCCTCAAGAAGCTACACCTAGGCAAACTGCCTAGGGTGAAAGTGCGAAGACCAATCGAATAGTAAGACAAGTTTTGACCGATCGCCCTAGGCAAGCTTGTATGAAGAAAGGGACCCTATGGGTCATATGGAAATACATGAAAAATCGGCTAAGTCCCAAAATTGGGATGTCTGAACTACACTAAAAAGTTACCACAGCAAGCAAGGCAAAGTACCTAGGTGAACCCTAGGAAGAAACACGGACCAAGTCAGATGGCCTAAGTCAAGAGTACAAGTGACCTAGGCAAAGTTGTATGGCGCTGAGGACCCTGAAAAATCGGGTTAGTGTAGTTCAGACAGGGGAGGTTTCTTTGTCGGCTGAACCTCCTTATTTCGGGTTTTGGCCTCCTCAAGAAGACAGACCTAGGCAAACTGCCTAGGGTGAAAGTGCGAAGACCAATCGAATAGTAAGACAAGTTTTGACCGATCGCCCTAGGCAAGCTTGTATGAAGAAAGGGACCCTATGGGTCATATGGAAATACATGAAAAATCGGCTAAGTCCCAAAATTGGGATGTCTGAACTACACTAAAAAGTTACCACATCAAGCAAGGCAAAGTACCTAGGTGAACCCTAGGAAGAAACACGGACCAAGTCAGATGGCCTAAGTCAAGAGTACAAGTGACCTAGGCAAAGTTGTATGGCGCTGAGGACCCTGAAAAATCGGGTTAGTGTAGTTCAGACAGGGGAGGTTTCTGGGTCGGCTGAACCTCCTTATTTCGGGTTTTGGCCTCCTCAAGAAGACAGACCTAGGCAAAGTGCCTAGGGTGAAAGTGCGAAGACCAATCGAATAGTAAGACAAGTTTTGACCGATCGCCCTAGGCAAGCTTGTATGAAGAAAGGGACCCTATGGGTCATATGGAAATACATGAAAAATCGGCTAAGTCCCAAAATTGGGATGTCTGAACTACACTAAAAAGTTACCACATCAAGCAAGGCAAAGTACCTAGGTGAACCCTAGGAAGAAACACGGACCAAGTCAGATGGCCTAAGTCAAGAGTACAAGTGACCTAGGCAAAGTTGTATGGCGCTGAGGACCCTGAAAAATCGGGTTAGTGTAGTTCAGACAGGGGAGGTTTCAGGGTCGGCTGGACCTCCTTATTTCGGGTTTTGGCCTCCTCAAGAAGACAGACCTAGGCGAATTGCCTAGGGTGAAACTGCGAAGACCAATCGAATAGTAAGACAAGTTTTGACCGATCGCCCTAGGCAAGCTTGTATGAAGAAAGGGACCCTTAGGGTCATATGGAAATTCATGAAAAATCGGCTAAGTCCCAAAATTGGGATGTCAGAACTACACTAAAAAGTTACCACATCAAGCAAGGCAAAGTACCTAGGTGAACCCTAGGAAGAAACACGGACCAAGTCAGATGGCCTAAGTCAAGAGTATAAGTGACCTAGGCAAAGTTGTATGGCGCTGAGGACCCTGAAAAATCGGGTTAGTGTAGTTAAGACAGGGGAGGTTTCAGGGTCGGCCAGACCTCCTTATTTCGGGTTTTGGCCTCCTCAAGAAGACAGACCTAGGCGAATTGCCTAGGGTGAAACTGCGAAGACCAATCGAATAGTAAGACAAGTTTTGACCGATCGCCCTAGGCAAGCTTGTATGAAGAAAGGGACCCTATGGGTCATGTGGAAATATACGAAAAATCGGCTAAGTCCCAAAATTGGGATGTCAGAACTACACTATAAAGTTACCACATTAGCAAGGCAGACTTGGATGAAGAACGGGACCCTGGTGAAAGTAGCAAATATCCCAAACCGAACATGAATATTATACACACAAGAGTACGAACATAAAGGAACACGGACCAAGCGTACCGAGAGAATCGGTACTATAGAGCCCTCGTGGTTCTACACAAAGACTTTATGTTCGGGGTTCACACCCCAAATCGAACGTGGAATTTACTTTCTGATGGTCATGCGGTCGTCCAAAGGGGTCTAGTATCCTGGGATGACAAGCATCACGGGCACAGCTCGTATCAAAACAGTCGAAGAGGCCCGCGAAAGCTTGCTTTCCATGGCTATGCGATGCACAAATTGAGTTTACTCACCGTAGTATAAAACGAACGAACCGAACCTATCCGAGTAGGGATAATGGGCGCAGTAACATACTTCTGTGACCCAGCGAGAGTTGAACGAGGTGACATGAACTGTCAGTGGCTTATATCAGATGGGATACATACATGAGATTGCTTTCAAATCTACACTCGAAAACCTAACCAAGTAAAAGCGAACGTGGGGAGGATTCGAAACCGGTAACGAAATCTTAAGCTGGAAAGAGTCATCACTATGGATACATATTATGCGAAACCAATCAAGTGCTCATTACTGATCCAAAACCGAAGAGCACTAGTGAACACCTTAATCTCACCCTAGTTCACATCCAAGTGATCGACCACGTGTGTGAAGCAAAGACCAATCGAATTCCTGAATGAACCGAACACTATGAACAAATGGCCAAAAACGTTATAACTATCCAAACATACTACTATCTAGCGAAAGTCATCACGATGGAACCATACCATGATCTTTAACCTATAGCGCTCACCATATTCCTACCCAGAGTGCAAGTGAACAGATTGCTCACCCCTACCCAGTTCACAACCACGTGATCGACTAACATACCGAGGTTACCACAAGTCAAAGTTATACGTTTACAAGCGCAAGACCAATCGAAAACCCCGAAAGCAATCTCGACCCAAAATGTATTATCCGTGAGTGTAGTCGAGTCTCGTACTCGTCATCTGTAATCGTCGGATAGAATATCCAGTACACGGTTGTCTTTCCAAATGAAATCTACATACAGAACTCGCTCTTGGCAAATGGGTGGCAATGGCGCAATCAGGAGCGAGTTCCCGTCCGGGTGCCAAGTGATTGGCAAATGTCTGGGGGAAAGCAACCATATATTGATTTGTCTGTTAGTGTACTGGGTGTTTGAGGTATGTAGTATCCACGCTTGGTTGGGTGTGTCAGAGGACCATGGATGCGTTCACAACCCCAATTGGGGTACATCGGGAATGATTTTGTGGAACCGATGTGCCCGGCACACACTAAGTTTTGTTGCAAGTTAATAGTGTGCCATGTCCGGGGGGGTTGTGATTAAACTCTGGTGAATTGCGTACTGTGGTGATTGGGGTATGAAAGCCCCGCAGTTGCAATGATCGGACGCGCCTAGCGTGTCCTTTAGTTGATGGTAGGGAAATGAAGGCCCTTGTCAGCTCACCTAAGTATTCATGGAAGTTTGGCATAAGGTCGCTGTGGTAGGGGTATGAAGGCCCCGTCAGCGCATGCACAATCGGGCGCACGTGCGCTTAGCGGAGTCGAATGCCGCTCAAGTGCCTGTCCGGTGCATCGGGTGTGTGTGATACGAGGGCAATGAGGTTCGCACGGGGGCTCGCCTCCCGTGTGCTACCGGACTTGACAACATATAGAACGTGGTGTTTGCTCCTCCGGGTGCAATGGGACAATGAACATTCGAACGCAAAGTCGGAATTCTGGTTGATCCTACCAGTAATATACGCTCGTCTCAAAGGTTAAGCCATGCATGTCTAAGTACAAACAGATTTAATGTGAAACCGCATAAGGCTCAGTATAACAGCTATAATTTACGAGATCATCAACCTAGTTACTTGGATAACTGTGGAAAATCTAGAGCTAATACATGCAACATGCCAGGACCCTCGCGGGAACTGGTGCACTTATTAGTCAAACCAATCGCGGGTTCTCCGTGTCATTGAGTTGAAGTCTGGATAATGATGCTGATCGTATGGTCTCGCACCGACGACAGATCTCGCAAATATCTGCCCTATCAACTATGGATGGTAGTATAGAGGACTACCATGGTTGCAACGGGTAACGGGGAATCAGGGTTCGATTCCGGAGAGGGAGCCTGAGAAATGGCTACCACATCCAAGGAAGGCAGCAGGCGCGTAAATTACCCAATCCCGGGACGGGGAGGTAGTGACGAGAAATAACAATATGAAACTCTTTAATGATGTTTCATAATTGGAATGAGTAGAGCATAAATCCTTCTACGAGGATCAAGTGGAGGGCAAGTCTGGTGCCAGCAGCCGCGGTAATTCCAGCTCCACTAGCGTATATTAAAATTGTTGCGGTTAAAACGTTCGAAGTTGATACTTGTCCAACACAGTCCGGCTCCGCCGACCCGGTCAACCCGTGGTCGGTGGGCCAAGTCGGAATCTGGTTGCGACTCAATGGTGTGGTAGGGCACCAAGTCTGTGTCATGGTGTGCCCTTCAACGGGTGCAAGTGTAACATAGAGCTCGACCGCTCACGTTTACCTTGAACAAATTAGAGTGCTTAAAGCAGGGTGCCCAAACGCCCTAGAATAATCTTGCATGGAATAATGGAATACGACCTTGGTCTAATCTTTCATTGGTTTGTACTCAGACCGGAGGTAATGATTAACAGAAGTAGTTGGGGACACTAGTATTACGGCGCGAGAGGTGAAATTCGTAGACCGTCGTAAGACTAACTAAAGCGAAGGCATTTGTCAAGGATGCTTTCTTTAATCAAGAACGAAAGTTAGAGGATCGAAGGCGATTAGATACCGCCCTAGTTCTAACCGTAAACGATGCCAACTAGCAATTGGGAGACGCTACAACCAGGTGCTCTCAGTAGCTTCCGGGAAACCAAAGTCAGGTTCCGGGGGAAGTATGGTTGCAAAGTTGAAACTTAAAGGAATTGACGGAAGGGCACCACAATGAAATGGAGCTTGCAGGCCGAGTCGACGATGGGACACGTCGGTGTTTTCAGCCGAGCTGTTCACGGAGGCGCTCCGCTTGCTGAACTTCAACGAGGTTGCGCAGGATCCGGCCACCCTCGTATCCACGCTGCAGCGCGCGTGCGATGAGGTGATGCCTCGGATGAACTCCAGGAACCGCACTCACGTCTTTTGGTGGACGGAGGAAATCGCCGAGCTACGCGAGAGCTGCCGGCGAGCCAAGGCGATTCTCCGACGCACGCGGGATCCAACGCTTCGTTTGCTGCGCGCGGCGACCCTCCGTGCCACCAAGAAGCGTCTCCGGAAGGCGATCAGTGCCAGCAAGAGGCGCTGCAACGAGGAGCTCGCTGATAGTATAGAGGACAACCCTTGGGGGGACGCGTACCGGATAGTGACGGCGTGGGTGAAGGGCGCCCGCCTGCCCCAGGAACGCGACGCCGAGGTACTGGGAGGCATAGTCGACGAGCTATTTCCCACGCACCCCCCCATGGAGTGGCCGGAGTCACCAGGGCCGGGCGTTGAGGAACCGCCACTGCGTCCAATCACCGACGAGGAACTCCTAGCGATCGCGGCCAGGCTGAACCCCCGAAAGGCCCCCGGACCAGATGGCGTCCCCAATGGTGCAGTCACGGCGGCAATCCGAGAGTCTCCCGCTACTTTCCGGCGCATTTACCAGCAGCTGCTGGACAGCGGAGACTTCCCGGTGGCGTGGAAAGCGCAGCGATTGGTGTTGCTGCCTAAGCCAGGGAAACCACCGGGCCAGGCGTCATCTTTTCGGCCCCTATGCATGCTCGACACTGTCGGTAAAGTGTTCGAGCGCATAGTCCTGGATCGTCTCAACGATCACCTGGAGGCCCCACTGCCAGGTGGTCCTCGCCTCTCTCCCCGCCAGTACGGTTTCCGTAAGGGGAGATCGACGGTGGAGGCGATCCAGGAGGTGGTGAAGGCGGGACAACGAGCGATGGCGTTTAAGCGCACCAACCAACGCGACCGCAGGTGCTGCATGGTGGTTGCACTTGATGTCAAAAACGCCTTCAACTCGGCAGGATGGACCAACATAGGGAGGGCCCTGGAGGCCAAAGGCGTTCCCCAGGCGCTGCTGGACATCATCGGGAGCTATTTTCGTGACCGAGTGCTCCACTACTCCACCAACACCGGACATGTTTCGAGGCCCGTCACCGCCGGCGTTCCACAGGGCTCCATCTTGGGGCCCACCCTTTGGAACGCCATGTACGACGGAGTCCTCGGATTGGAGCTACCACCGGGAGCGGAGATAGTTGGATTCGCGGATGATATCGTCTTGCTGGTGCCAGGCCGGACCCCGAGAGAATCTTCGACGCTGGCGACCCGGGCGATTAACACAGTACGGCGGTGGATGGCGGACCACCAGCTGTCCCTAGCCTTGGAGAAAACAGAGATGGTGATGGTGAGCTGCTTGCGGCAGGGCCATCCGAGGGTGCCAGTGCGTGTCGGGGGCTCCACGCTTCGCTCTAAGCGTCATATAAGGTACCTCGGTGTCCAGGTGGAGGATCACTTATCCTGGAATTTTCACGTGAAGGCGGTAACGGAAAAGGCCAACAGGATAAACCGAGCACTGTGTCACCTGCTCAAAAATCATGGCGGCCCTTCCAGTGTGCGACGTCGGACCCTCGCTAATGTGTCGACGTCCATCTTACGATACGCGGCCCCGGTCTGGTGGGAGGCTACGCGTATACAGAGCAACAGACGTCTGCTGAACCGGGTGCAGAATCGGGCAGCCAAGATGGTCGCGAGCACCTTCCGGACCGTAAAGTACGACGTGGCTACGCTGGTTGCTGGTATACCACCTATAGTCGAGCTTATTAAGGAGGATCACCGCTGCCACGAGCGAAAGCAGCAGTCCGGGGGCGCCCCAGCAGAGATCCGCAAGGAGGAGAGGGCGGCGACAATGCGCAGCTGGCAGGAGAGCTGGGATGAGTTGGCGCAGGACGGCGTGGCGTCAAGCCGATTCATCAGATGGAGCCACAGAGTCCTCCCGGACGTGGACAGATGGGTCAACCGGAAGCACGGACGGGTGGGCTTCCACCTGTCGCAGGTACTGACAGGACACGGCTTCTTCAGGGAGTACCTGCATTCCAGGAAGTTCACCCGGTCCCCGTGTTGCTCAGCCTGTCCGGGAGTCGACGAAACACCAGAGCACGTGCTGTTTCAATGCCCGCGGTTCGCGGAAGTGCGTGAACGGCTCCTCACGGGACACGGTCTTCAGCCGGTGACGGCTGACACGCTCCTCGACCACATGCTGCACGATCCTGACGCCTGGGAGCGTGTGGAAGAGGCGGCGGTCAGTGTCACCCGCGAGCTGCAGCGAGTTTGGAGAATCGAAAGCGGCGTGGAGGCTCGACGGGCGGTTCATCGAGAGAGGCGGCGAGCGGCGGAGCAGGCAGCACGACAGCAGCGGCGGCGAGAGGGCCGATTCGGCCTCGACCCAACGCTGAGGGATCGTATACTGGCCATGGACGAGGTGACGCGCGTGGAATTCAGGCGGGTGGCTCGCCAGCTTCAGGATAACATCAGGCGCCTGGAGCTTCGTCGTGACCGGATGCCGACGAGGGTATTCGAGGCTACTATGGCCGTCCGTGTGGCCAGCCTCCGACATCACGATGCGGCACCAGAGAACCGGGCAGCAACGGCGGCAACCTTACAACAGGCACAACTGTCATTGCAGGAGGCTCGACGAGAGCGAAGGAACGCTCGACAACGGCAGACGAGACGAGCAGAGCGACGAGCAGAGCGGCAGGAGAGCCGCGCAAGTGCGCGCCAACGGCGCAGATGATCACCAGGGGACGAGTCCCAGTAGGGATACGCCTAATAGATAGATAGTGGCTCGACAGCCAGACGCCCGCCCCACACGGCTCTACCGTGTAGGTGCATGCCGTGTGGGGCACCTTCAAGGGCGAGAGTAGGGAGTAGGAATTGTCTTTCTGTAAACTGTGATATAATTTTTAGAATTTTAAGAGAAATACAGTTCTGAACCCTGATGAAAAAAATGAAATGGAGCTTGCGGTTCAATTTGACTCAACACGGGAAAACTTACCAGGTCCGAACTTATGGAGGTGAGACAGATTAATAGCTCTTTCTCAAATTTAAGGGTAGTGGTGCATGGCCGTTCTTAGTTCGTGGATTGATTTGTCTGGTTAATTCCGA
Source organism: Anopheles ziemanni (assembly GCF_943734765.1). Lineage (NCBI taxonomy): Eukaryota > Metazoa > Arthropoda > Insecta > Diptera > Culicidae > Anopheles > Anopheles ziemanni. The sequence continues at coordinate 33,665 of NW_026689852.1, read as the reverse complement.
TAACGAACGTGACTCACATATGCTAACTAGAACGCAGTCAGCGTTAATGCGTCGATGCCGATTGGAACGGGTTAGGACCTTTCGGTGGAGTATGACCTGACACCTTCGCTGTTCGTGTGCGCAAGTGCACTTACGGTACGCTGCTTAGCAGGACAATTTGTGTTTAGCAAAATGAGATCGAGCGATAACAGGTCCGTGATGCCCTTAGATGTTCTGGGCTACACGCGTGCTACAATGTGGGTAGCAGCGTGTCTCCTATTCCGAGAGGAACGGGAAATCACTCAAATACTCACTTAGTAGGGATTATGGATTGCAATGGTCCATATGAACTCGGAACTTCTAGTAAGTGCTGGTCATCAGCCAGCGTTGAATACGTCCCTGCCCTTTGTACACACCGCCCGTCGCTACTACCGATGGATTATTTAGTGAGGTCTTTGGAGATGATCGTTCGCTGGATCCTCGTGAACCGCGTCTGCTTTATCGAAGTTGACCGAACTTGATGATTTAGAGGAAGTAAAAGTCGTAACAAGGTTTCCGTAGGTGAACCTGCGGAAGGATCATTAGTGGCCAAGTGATCCTTCCAGAAGTCCGAACCTGCGGGTTGAGACTTCGGCACAAGTTGCCATATGATAATTGACGAAACACTATAGAAGTCCGAACCTGCGGGTTGAGACTTCGGCACAAGTTGCCATATGAACATTGACGAAACACTATGAAGTCCGAACCTGCGGGTTGAGACTTAGGCACAAGTTGCCATATGAACATTGACGAAACACTATGAAGTCCGAACCTGCGGGTTGAGACTTAGGCACAAGTTGCCTTATATATAACTTCGAACAAATACACAAGTCCGAACCTGCGGGTTGAGACCTAGGCACAAGTTGCCTTATACATGACTTCGAACAAATACACAAGTCCGAACCTGCGGGTTGAGACTTAGGCACAAGTTGCCATATGAAAGTTGACGAAACACTAACAAGTCCGAACCTGCGGGTTGAGACTTAGGCACAAGTTGCCTTATACATACATTGGCCAAATAAACAGAAGTCCGAACCTGCGGGTTGAGACTTAGGCACAAGTTGCCATATTATATTCGATCAAACACTAAGTAGTCCGAACCTGCGGGTTGAGACTCAAGACCGTAACAAGATGTCACTATACAAGTCCGAACCTAAGGGTTGAGACTTAATGCGATCTAGATACCAAGTTGACATCCAATACCTGTTGAGCAAAACCAAAGATTCCCTGTTCTCGAATGATTACACTATATAACAGGGAATCATGAAGAAATCAAGCAAGCGTGAAACAAAGTCATCACTTGGGCATGCTCGATAGCCAACCACATGACCTTAACCTAAGAGAGCATGCAAACCACATGATACCTATAAACGATTAACCCGCCCTAGTTCAATCGTTCACCAAGTGATGACTTCAGTATGGCTAAGAGAAAAACTTTTAAATGGGAAAAACTCTAAGTCCGAACCTCCGGGTTGAGACTTCCGCGTCGGAGGTGGGCGCACCTCCTATCCGAAAGATGATGAATCAGGGGTGTTCGGTCAGCAATGGTCGGATGCCCCGTCGTAGTCCAACTATGACAATCAAAGTCAAGACCTCCGGGTTGAGACTTTCCGCGAGTACAAGCATAAAGGAACACGGACCAAGCCGTACCGAGAGAATCGGTACTAGAGCCCTCGTGGTTCTACATTGAGAGAGCCCTCGTGGTTCTCATTAGGGGCTTTATGCAAGTCGTACTCAATACTGTGGTGTGAAGTATAAAGTATAGTCTTCGCCTGGTCCACGCTGCTTCGGCGGTCCTGGGTAAGATAGTTCATTCTAGCTTGCCCTATAGTGGAATGAGGACACTTAATGCTTCGTCTTTTAGCGGCGGCTAGACTCCTCCTCACGGGGAACGAGTTGACGCACACAGCGGCGGCTTACGCACTATGGCAATCATGGATGCCTGAAGATTCCGTGAAGTTCTCCCCTGGTCCACGCTGCCTCGGCAGTCCTGGGTAAAATGGAATATTTCCAGCTTGCCCTATAGTGGAAGAGGACTATCAAACAATACAAAGTCAAGACCTCCGGGTTGAGACTTTCCGCGTCGGTGGTGTCGCGCACCGCCTATCCGAAAGATGGTGTAACAGGGGTGTTCGATCAGCAATGGTCGGATGCCCCGTCATAGTCCAACTATGACAACCAAAGTCAAGACCTCCGGGTTGAGACTTTCCGCGTCCGGAGGTACGCGTACCGCCTACCCGAAAGATGGTGTGCTTCTGGGGTATTCGATGAGTCGGATACCCCGTCGTAGTCCAACTATGACAATCAAAGTCAAGACCTCCGGGTTGAGACTTCCGCGTCCGGAGGTACGCGTACCGCCTACCCGAAAGATGGTGAATCAGGGGTGTTCGATCAGCAATGGTCGGATGCCCCGTCGTAGTCCAACTATGACAATCAAAGTCAAGACCTCCGGGTTGAGACTTCCGCGTCCGGAGGTACGCGTACCGCCTACCCGAAAGATGGTGAATCAGGGGTGTTCGATCAGCAATGGTCGGATGCCCCGTCGTAGTCCAACTATGACAATCAAAGTCAAGACCTCCGGGTTGAGACTTTCTAAGAGTACAAGCATAAAGGAACACGGACCAAGCCGTACCGAGAGAATCGGTACTAGAGCCCTCGTGGTTCTACATTGAGAGAGCCCTCGTGGTTCTCATTAGGGGCTTTATGCAAGTCGTACTCAATACTGTGGTGTGAAGTATAAAGTATAGAGTCCTCCACTGGTCCACGCTGCTCCGGCGGTCCTGGGTAAGATAGTTCATTCTAGCTTGCCCTATGTGGAAGAGGACTCAATACCCTACCTGTTGAGCTTGAAACAAAGTCATCACTTGGGCATGCTCATATTGCCATACACAATTACATTATATTCGAATGAGCATGCAAGCGACCCTATATAGACCGAACCAAAACGATAGATACCGCCGTAGTTCACCCCAACCAAGTGATGACTTCAGTATGGCTAGTGTGTGAAGTATAAAGTATAGTCCTCCCCTGGTCCACACTGCTTCGGCGGTCCTGGGTAAGATAGTTAGTTCTAGCTTGCCCTATGTGGAAGAGGACACAATACTTAATACTTAGAGTACAAGCATAAAGGAACACGGACCAAGCCGTACCGAGAGAATCGGTACTAGAGCCCTCGCGGTTCTACATTGTGAGCCCTCGTGGTTCAAACTAGATACTTTATGCAAGGCGTACTCAAAACTGTGGTGTGAAGTATAAAGTATAGTCCTCATCTGGTCCACGCTGCTTCGGCGGTCCTGGGTAAGATAGTTAATTCTAGCTTGCCCTATGTGGAAGAGGACACAATACTTAATACTGTGGTGTAATGGACAAGGTATAGTCCTCCACTGGTCCACGCTGCTCCGGCGGTCCTGGGTAAGATAGTTCATTCTAGCTTGCCCTATGTGGAAGAGGACTCAATACCCTACCTGTTGAGCTTGAAACAAAGTCATCACTTGGGCATGCTCATATTGCCATACAATATTCCATTATCTACTAATGAGCATGCAGCTATATGATATTAACCTGTAAACGATTACCCCGCCGTAGTTCAGCGCTTCAACCAAGTGATGACTTCAGTATGGCTAGTGTGTGAAGTATAAAGTATAGTCCTCCCCTGGTCCACACTGCTTCGGCGGTCCTGGGTAAGATAGTTAGTTCTAGCTTGCCCTATGGTGGAAGAGGACACCATACTTAATACTGTGGTGTAATGAACAAAGTATAGTCCTCCACTGGTCCACGCTGCTTCGGCGGTCCTGGGTAAGATAGTTAGTTCTAGCTTGCCCTATGTGGAAGAGGGCATACAAGACAAAGTATAGTTCTCCCCTGGTCCACGCTGCTTCGGCGGTCCTGGGTAAGATAGTTAATTCTAGCTTGCCCTATGTGGAAGAGAGCATACATGAACCAAGAACGAAGGTTATGATCGAGGAATGATTCGACAACTAACCGATGGTATGAAATGTGAAGAATTCAAGCAAGCACACAATCAAGTCATCACTTGGGCATGCTCGATAGCCAACCTCATGACATTAACCTAGTAGAGCATGCGAAAACCAATATATATGTAAACGATGCCTCCCTAGTTCAGCGCTTCAACCAAGTGATGACTTCAGAATGGCTAAATCAAATCGGTTCAAACCATACCATCGGTATCCTATTGAAACACACAAGTCGATATCAAACCTCATGATTGTGTAGTCCTCCACTGGTCCACGCCGCTTCGGCCGTCCTGGGTAAAATGGAACATTCCAGCTTGCCCTATGTGGAAGAGGGCACATTACTCAATACTGTGGTGTGAAGTATAAAGTTCAGTTCTCCCCTGGTCCACGCTGCTTCGGCGGTCCTGGGTAAGATAGTTCATTCTAGCTTGCCCTATGTGGAAGAGGACACTTCATACTTCGTCTCTAAGCGGCGGCTTGACTCCTCCCTACGGGGAACGGGTTTACGCGCACAGCGGCGGCTTACGCACTATGGCAGTCATGGATGCCTTACGTTTCTATGAAAAGTGTGTTCCTCCCCTGGTCCACGCTGCTTCGGCAGTCCTGGGTAAGATAGTTAGTTCTAGCTTGCCCTATGTGGAAGAGGACACGTAGACTTACTGTGGTGTGAAGTATAAAGTTCAGTTCTCCCCTGGTCCACGCCGCTTCGGCCGTCCTGGGTAAAATGGATTCATCCAGCTTGCCCTATGTGGAATGAGGACACTTTATGCTTCGTCTCTAAGCGGCGGCTTGCTCCTCCCTACGGGGAACGGGTATACGCGCACAGCGGCGGCTTACGTTATGGCAGTCATGGATGCCTTACGTTTCCATGAAAAGTGTGTTCCTCCCCTGGTCCACGCTGCTTCGGCAGTCCTGGGTAAGATAGTTAGTTCTAGCTTGCCCTATGTGGAAGAGGACACGTAGACTTACTGTGGTGTGAAGTATAAGGTTCAGTTCTCCCCTGGTCCACGCCGCTTCGGCCGTCCTGGGTAAAATGGATTCATCCAGCTTGCCCTATGTGGAATGAGGACACTTTATGCTTCGTCTCTAAGCGGCGGCTTGCTCCTCCCTACGGGGAACGGGTATACGCGCACAGCGGCGGCTTACGCAAGTTAGTCACCCTCGGCAGTGGATCACTCGGCTCATGGATCGATGAAGACCGCAGCTAACTGCGCGTCATAATGTGAACTGCAGGACACATGAACATTGATAAGTTGAACGCATATTGCACGTCGTGGGAACCTACCATGATGTACAGATGACTGAGCGCTTATATTTGAGAAATGTATCGCATACATTTAACTACGCCGTGACACCCGTCACGAGACGTGCACCATGATGTTAACTAGGGTCGCGACGACCCGCTAGCATTAAAGAACCCGTGGTTTACAATATACTGGCATTGGAATTCGAAGTATTTAGAGCGTCCGTGTTCCCGCGTGAGGCGGAAGTACGAGGAGAAGGCGTGCTTGTGGTGTCTGTGGTGGTGTTTACTGATGTCTAGCTTCAGCTTATTTATTTATTTAAATAGAAGCGAAGATGTCAAAGTAGCGTCGAAGCAGCAGCGAATAGCACAAATGATTCAAGTATGGAAGTTGACCAAAGGAACACAAACAAACTAGCGTATGGGCAAAGGAAGGTATCAGTGAGTTAAACCACACGCGGGCTAACAGCCCGTTAACCGAGTCCAACGGTACATATTGGACATTGAAACAAAGTAGTCGCAAGCCAGATGTGACGATAACAACCGCAAGGTACATAAGCCTCAGTTCATGTGTGACAACCCCCTGAATTTAAGCATATTAATAAGGGGAGGAAAAGAAACCAACCGGGATTCCCTGAGTAGCTGCGAGCGAAACGGGAGAAGCTCAGCACGTAGGGGTGGCGGCCTGTCCGTCTATCCGATTCCGTGTACTGGTGCGTCTCACTATCCGTCATCTTAGCGCTTTTCAAGTCCAACTTGAATGTGGCTCAGAACCCATAGAGGGTGATAGGCCCGTAGAACAGCGCCCGTTGGATGATGGACCGAGCGTGCCATGGAGTCGTGTTGCTTGATAGTGCAGCACTAAGTGGGAGGTAAACTCCTTCTAAAGCTAAATACAACCATGAGACCGATAGTAAACAAGTACCGTGA
>NW_026689852.1:0-22500 GCF_943734765.1 Anopheles ziemanni | reverse complement strand
CTCTCCGGATGTACTTCGGGTGTCACCTGTTGTCCGAGACCACTTGCATGGTTAGCAAGCGTTGTGGTCTAATGGCCCTACCGGGCAAACACTTTATGTTCGCGAGGACTTGGAGTGCTGGTAGTGGTTGGCGGACCCAACACTCTGGGTACCTCCGGGTACTTGGGGTTGGTTGAGAACTTGGTGAAGATACCCCTGTCACCTTGTTCGAGGCCACTTGCATGGTCGCAAGCGTTGTGATACAATGGCCCTACCGGGCAAACACTTTGGGTTCGCAAGGACTTGGAGTGCCGGGACGGGTTGGCGGATCCAACACTCTGGGTACCTCCGGGTACTTGGGGTTGGTTGAGGACTTGGTGAGCAAACACTTGATATACGTTCTTCGGATGTACTTCGGGTGTCACCTGTTGTCCGAGGCCACTTGCATGGTCAACGGTTGAGGTGGTGATGGCGGGTCGGTGCTGTAGGGTGCCGGCCTGTTGGCTGCCTTGGCCGGGTTGGTTGGTTAACACTTGATTGGGCTTGCACCCGAGGGTAATGGCACTTGAAGGTGGGTACTGGCCGGCTGACCTGGTGTGATGGTTGGTTGGTGAACACTTGGCGGTACTTGCACTTGGCTGTGCTTGGACTTGAAGGTGGGATCCGGCTGGCCTAGGCCATTGGTGGTTGGTTGGTGGGTTAGCCCTTAGCTGGGCTGGCTGGCTGGCTGGCCATCGGTGGTGTGGTGTGGTGAGGTGTGTGGAGTCGAGCATCGCGCGCCGTTGCCTTCTTCGGAGTGTTGTAGGTACGCAAGTGCTTGCAATGCAAAGAGGTTGGTGATGGAGTGACATTGCCTTCACCATGGAGTTGCGGGTACTTAGGTACTTGCAAGGAGATGGTGGTATGGTGGTGTTGCGTGTGTGGTGTTCGATTAGAAAGATATAATTTCTAAATCCGGATTAGTGCTGTCAGTGGGGCCGCCGCTAACAGGTCCTGCACGGCCACCGTGGGGCTTGACTTGGCGCTATTCCGGACTTGGGGCGATCACGATGTCCCCGTGCGGGACTTAGAAGATGGAAGAACACAAGTACCCTTATCCCATGACTTGTGAGCGATTGGCATACGTTACCACATGAAGAGAAAAATTGGCTAAGTCCCGGATCCATATTATTTGAAGAGAAAAATCGGCTAAGTCCCGGATCCATATTATATGAAGAGAAAAATCGGCTAAGTCCAGGATCCATATCATATGAAGAGAAATATCGGCTAAGTCCAGGATCCATATATAATAACCTAATAATCGGCTAAGTCCAGGATCCGTATTATATGAAGAGAAAAATCGGCTAAGTCCAGGATCCATATATAATAACCTAATAATCGGCTAAGTCCAGGATCCATATTATATGAAGAGAAAAATCGGCTAAGTCCAGGATCCATATATAATAACCTAAAAATCGGCTAAGTCCAGGATCCATATAATATGATGAGAAAAATCGGCTAAGTCCCAGATTGGGTCTGTCAGACATACACTTTCAAGTTACCACACAAGCAAGCAAGAAGGCCGTGTGAAGGATCCATATGACATGAAGAGAAAAATTGGCTAAGTCCCAGATTGGGTCTGTCAGAAATACACTTCCAAGTTACCACACAAGCAAGCAAGATGGTCTAGTGATGGATCCATATGATATGAAGAGAAAAATCGGCTAAGTCCAGGATCCATATAATATGAAGAGAAAAATCGGCTAAGTCCCAGATTGGGTCTGTCAGACATACACTTTCAAGTTACCACACAAGCAAGCAAGATGGCCTAGTGATTGATCCATATGATATGAAGAGAAAAATCGGCTAAGTCCGAGATTGGGTCTGTCAGACATACACTTCCAAGTTACCACACAAGCAAGCAAGATGGCGTATTGATGGATCCATATGATATGAAGAGAAAAATCGGCTAAGTCCGAGATTGGGTCTGTCAGAAATACACTTCCAAGTTACCACACAAGCAAGCAAGATGGCCTAGTGATGGATCCATATGATATGAAGAGAAAAATCGGCTAAGTCCCAGATTGGGTCTGTCGGAAATACACTTCCAAGTTACCACACAAGCAAGCAAGATGGCCTAGTGATGGATCCATATGATATGAAGAGAAAAATCGGCTAAGTCCCAGATTGGGTCTGTCAGACATACACTTTCAAGTTACCACACAAGCAAGCAAGATGGCCTAGTGATTGATCCATATGATATGAAGAGAAAAATCGGCTAAGTCCGAGATTGGGTCTGTCAGACATACACTTCCAAGTTACCACACAAGCAAGCAAGTTACCACATGAAGAGAAAGCCGGCAAAGTCCGGGAATGTTACCACATGAACTGGAAGATGGGCAAAAACCTACCTTCACAGGGAACGTGAATAACTAAGGCTGTAGACATTGGATCGACAAGCCAAAGACTGATATGGAAAGGAAATGAGTAGTACTAGCTTTCCTGAGAGTTGCAGAGCTTAGACTGCATATGAACGGAAGATATTAAGCGTCAAAGTCAGAAAAGTTGCCCGAAGGAACACAAGTTCCAACTTAGAGCATGAATACCGCCTAGACGGTAGGAGGTACGGCCAGGCTGAGGAATAAGAAAATGTTGGCCAACATGTTCCCTAACTATCCCCCGAAGACCGCAAAGCAATCCAACATCAACCAAGAAAGTTATAGCCCGATCAAGGAAACACCTACTTTGCACCGATTTTGCACCAAATACATGTACCAAGCACCTTCGGTTGCATACCTGCAGGGGCTTACCATAGTAGGCCATGGAAGACCGATGTACCGAACATAATCACTTTCTATCTCCTCGGGTGTTGGAGATAGCGCTTTGCGGTAAAAGAACGAAAGTTAGACCATATCTTGGTGCATCTTTTTGCCCGAGATCACAAGACCCTATCTAGCAAGGCAAGAAAGTTGTGTGGGGACAAAATGTCCATAAGTGCCCAAAGTGGCACACTTGAACCATATATTCGAGAAAAACACAAGTGTGGGCCCGAGCTAGCGAGTTGAAATGTTCCGACCGTCAGTAGCCCTAATCAAGGCGCACTTATTATTATATGGGGCCAAAGTGCCAGCTAGTCTCCAAGTGGGCCATATGGGTGTTCTAAGGTTTGCACCCAAATGAGGAAAAAACAGGGTAAGGTACGGTGTACCTCGAATAACTCGGGCTGTGGATGGCCGAGCAAGACAAACGACATAGCGTTAGAAAGGTCTCAATGAGACCTAACTACCCTGATAATATGAAGGCATAGACTTGAACGACCGAGAATTTATTAGGTGCACAAGTGGTGAAGTTGCACCAAAGTCCGTGTTACCCGAAGTGGTACACGAACACCCAATATTCGACCAAAACACAAGTTTGCGCACGAGCTAGCGAGCTACATTGTTCTGACCGTCAGTAGCCCTTACCAAGACACGCATTTGATTATATGGGGCCAAGCCGCTAGCTCGACTCGAAGTCGGTCATATGGTTGGTTGATGGTTTGGACCGACCACGTGGTGTACCAAGGTGATGTACCTTTCATGAATTAAAACTCTGGCTGTATGGCACTGAGCGACAAGCTAAGGTGTGATTTGGAATAGTCTTGAGTGGGACTATTTAGGAAAAATGCGAACAAAAAATCACAAAGTCCTTGGGCGAAGCTATTAGCGAAACATAGAGCAAATTGGTACCAAAAACTATGGAAATGGGACTTGAGTCAAAAATAACCGCAAGTTGGAGAAGAGATAGCAAGCTTGCGTAGAACAATTATATTTGGTGCATGGTATCACCAACAAAAAAGTATATGGGGCCAAGGTGCTGGCTGGCCTCCAAAGTGGAGATATGGGCGATCCAAAGTTTGTACCCAAGTACGAACAAGTATGGAAAAAACAGGGTAAGGTACCAAGTACCAATAATAACTTCGGCTGTAGATGGCCGAGCGAGGCAAACGGCTCACCGTTGGAAAGGTCTTGGGGAGACCTATCTACCCTGAAAGTTTTATGAGGCTGAGTTGAAAGACCACGGAGATATTAGGTGATGATGGTCCAATTCGGGGACCAAGTCGCAGGAAATGGCACTTGACCAAAATCACCCTTGGAAGGTGAATACCGGCTTACCGGTAAGAGATAGCGACTTGGCGTAGAATATTCATAAGTTGGGCGTGTAGAGACGCAACTTTCATTATATGGGGGCAACCCGGTCAGGGTGCTCCAAGTCGGTCGTTTGGTCGGTATATGGTTTGGGCCGACCACATGGTGTACCAAGTTGAGGTATCTTTCATGAATTATAACTCGGTCAGTTTGCCACCGAGCGACAAGTTGCGGTGTGTTTTGGAATGGTCTTGAGTGGGACTATCAAGCAAAAATACAAACAGAATATCAGCTTGTCCATGGCCGAAGCTATTAGTGAAACATATAGCAAAATGGGTCCGAAAACGAATGAAATGGGACTTGGACCAAGAATAACGGCAAGTTGGAGAAGAGATAGCAAGTTGGCGTAGAACAATTATATTTAGTGCATGGTATGACCAACAAAAAAGTATATGAGGCCAAGGTGCTGGCTGGCCTCCAAAGTGGAGATATGGGCGATACAAAGTTTGTACCCAAGTACGAACAAGTATGGAAAAAACAGGGTAAGGTACCAAGTACCATTAATAACTTCGGCTGTATATGGCCGAGCGAGGCAAACGGCTCACCGTTGGAAAGGTCTCGGGGAGACCTATCTACCCTGAAAGTTTCATGAGGCTGAGTTGAAAGACCACGGAGATATTAGGTGATGATGGTCGTATTCGGGGACCAAGTCGCAGGAAATGGCACTTGACCAAAATCCCCCTTGGAAGGTGAATACCGGCTTACCGGTAAGAGATAGCGACTTGGCGTAGAATATTCATAAGTTGGGCGTGTAGAGACGCAACTTTCATTATATGGGGCCAACCCGGTCAGGGTGCTCCAAGTCGGTCGTTTGGTCGGTTTATGGTTTGGGCCGACCACGTGGTGTACCAAGTTGAGGTACCTTTCATGAATTATAACTCGGTCAGTTTGCCACCGAGCGACAAGCTGCGGTGTGTTTTGGAATGGTCTTGAGTGGGACTATCAAGGAAAAATACAACTAGAAAATCAGCTTGTCCATGGCCGAAGCTATTAGTGAAACATATAGCAAAATGGGTCCAAAAACGAATGAAATGGGACTTGGACCAAGAATAACGGCAAGTTGGAGAAGAGATAGCAAGTTGGCGTAGAACAATTATATTTAGTGCATGGTATGACCAACAAAAAAGTATATGAGGCCAAGGTGCTGGCTGGCCTCCAAAGTGGAGATATGGGCGATCCAAAGTTTGTACCCAAGTATGGCAAAAACTGGTAGAGGTACCTTTCATGAATTACTGCTCAGGCTGTATGGCACTTAGCGGGACGCTTGGCTCTGGTATGGAATAGTCTTGAGTGGGACTATCAAGGAAAAATACGAACAAAAAATCACCATGTCCACGGACGAAGGTATTAGCGAAACTTAGAGCGAAATTGCGACCAAGTCGCTGGAAATGGCCCTTGGACCAAGTATACCGTCAAGGCGGTACGAGATAGCGAGTTGACGTGGAATATTTATAAGTTTGCCTCCACGAGACGAAAGTTTAGTTATATGGGGCCAACCCGCTCAGGGTTGTCCAAGTCGGTCATATGGCTGATCGAAATTTTCGACCAAGTACTGAGAAAACAGGGTAAGGTACCGTGTACCTCGAATAACTTTGGCTGTAGATGTCCGAGCGAGGCAAACGGCATAGCGTTGGAAAGGTCTTGAGGTGTTCTAGGCACCCTGAAAGTTTGAAAAGGCTATCTGGAAAACTCGTGGAGATATTAGAGAAACATTGGGCCCAAAAGATACCAAGTCGCAGGAAATGGGCCCTCCAAGAACACCCTAAAATCCCAATTACGGCTAAGTTGCAGGCCAGCTAGCGAAGTGAAATGTTCTAGGCATAACTAGAACACGTTAATGCGCAACTTTTTGAATCAGAACTTTTTTCGATATCTGGCCCCCAAAGGGGGGATATGGGCGATCAAAGGATTTTTCCAAGTTTCGGTACTTTTTACGGTATCGCTCATAGCTCCGGCTGTATGCAAGCAAATGACAATCTAAGACATGATTTGGAAAGGTATTGAGCAGTACTAACTTACGTTAGAACACAGCGAAGCGCTATCGGTTCATGGCAAGGCCGATATAAGCAGTCAAAGATGAAAAATGTTGACAAAATGAACAAAAATTACCTTGGTACGCGAATAGCGGCCAGGGATGAAGAGGTACGAAGGTGGTGTAGAAGAATTATAATTAGGGCTTGGTACGCTCTAAAAGTTTGCCGAAGACCGCAAAGCGCTCAGACCCATAGAAAGTGGCCATTTGGGCCGAACAGTGCGTGCAAAGAGGTGAAAATGCAAAAATTGCACTTTGTGGGGCGATTTGCGGGGGGAAGGAGGGGTCGGAGGGCAAAATGTCCCTTGACCAAAAAGTCTTATCTCGTCGAGATCTACAACATTGCCGAAGACCGCAAAGCGCTAGCTCGCAATCGAAAAATCGAGAATTTGAAAATTTTCTAAGTCTTGGGCTCCCTAAGGAAAAGTTTCAAAAATCACGTTTGTCCCCAATTTTGAAGGGGAAGGAGTCGGTTCCGGGGCATGGTGTCTTCGGCAAAAAGTCTTATCTTTTTGCGTACTTTCGACTAGTTCAATAAAAATTTTTGACCCAAAATTTGTTCGGCGGACCCCTAGGTCGAAAAACCCGAAAAAAGTCGAAAAAAGTCGAAAATGTCGAAAAATGAGAAAACCTCATATTCGGACTCTACACGAGCCCCAGATATTGAAAAGTGAAATCCGCGGTCGATTTGGAACAAAAAATTGACCTAGGCAAAGTTGTATGGAGGTAGGGACCCCTGAGAAAAAAGTTTGGTCCCGAGGCTCCTTGGACCACCAAGTCCCTAGGTCGGACCAAAATCGGAAAAAATCCGACCAAAGTCGAAAGTGTCGAAAATTTTAAAAAACCCCTTTTGGGGCCCTATGGCCTCCCTAGATAATGAAAAGTGAGGTCCGCGGCCGATCCGGAAGAAAAACTTGACCTAGGCAAACTTGTATGACGGTGGGGACCCAAAAAAATTTCGATGAGTGTAGTTTAGACAGGCCGGAAAATGTATCGGTGGTCCGTATCAAGGGACGTCTTTTAGTTCCATGGGGTGGTGGTCGTCGAACAAAGTCGCCTAGGTCGACCACCAGAAAGACCAGTCGTGTTGTAATGGATGTTTTGGCCACTTTGCTAGGGAAACCTAGTAGGTCGAAGCAAATTTGGGGTTCGAGATGAGTTGGTGAAAGTTGGTCCAACCTAGGTGTGCTTGGTGGAGGTTGACCATGAAAGTAGAGCATGATAGGAATGACCATAACTTTGGTTCTAGATGTCGGATCGGTACACTTGAGGCAGTTTTGGAAAGGTGAAGGCCTGCTCTAGCTATGTTTCCTACCAAGCTGAGCGCCTACTAGTGACCCGGAGGAGGTATTAAGGGTCAAAGGCAAAAAGGGGTACCCTAAAGTGCGTGTGACCAAGAAAATGGGAAAAACGGTATCGCCTATAGCTCAGGCTGTATGGCTCGGATCGGAAAGCTTGGATATGCGTTGGAAAGGTCTTGACGAGCGCTAGCTATGTGTCCTACCAAGCGAAGCGCTAGGTGTTGAGCAAGTCGGTCATATTAGAGGGCAAAGGTGAAAAATGGTGGTTTAGAGGCGAAAATTCACCTTATGATCGAAAATAGCGGGCGAACGATAAGAGCTACGAACACGGCGTAGAACAATCATAAGTACGTTACCACAAGACCTAACTTTGGCCAATATAGAGCGAGAAGATCGGAGGTACCCATCAGGGTGATATGGCTGGTTCAAAGTTGGACCAAAACGAGACTTGAGAAATGGATTGAAACACGGTATCGCGAATAACTCAGGCTGTATGGAACGGATCGACAAGCTTAGATCAGTGTTGGAAAGGTCGAACCGAGCGCTAACTATAATCCCAAACAACCGAAGCGCTAAGTGTTGAGCAAAACTGAGTTATTAAGCGACAAAGTGGAAAAATAATACCAAAATGGCCAAAAATCACACAAGACCAAGAATACCGAGCAAGCGGTAAGAGATAGCGGGTTGACGTAGAATACTTATAAGTTTGCCTCTACGAGACCTAAAAGTCGTCCATAGAAAGCGAGAAGATCGGACCACTCTGGAAGGGTGATACGAGTGGTCAAAAATTAGCAAAAATGAAACATGGCTAAAATGGATTTGACTTGTGCACCGTATAGCTCCGGCTGTATGGCATGGATTGTTAAGCTAGGATATGTTTTGGAAAGGTAACACCCAGCGCTAGATACGACTAGAAGAAAGCAAAGCGCTAACTAGCATGATTTGGAAGTTATTAAGTGTCAAAGTCGAAAAATGTTACCAAAATTGAAACTCGAGTACATTGGGCCAAAAAGTACAAGTTGTGAAATTTGGACTTACGAGTAAAATACCGAGCAGGCGGTAAGAGATAGAGACTTGGTGTAGAACAATTATATGTTGGGCATGTTATAACCTATATTTGGCCCGAACATAGTGACGAGATCGGTGGTACCCAAAAGGGTGGTACAGGTGTTAGATGGTTTTCCCAGAGCATAAGCTCCACATGATATGGAAAACGGGAAACATCATAACTTCGGCTGTATGGCATGGAATGGAACGAACAAGGTATCGATGGAAAGAGAAAAGGTAGCGCTAACTATAATTCCTACCAAGCAAAGCGCTAGCATGTGACCGTTCGGGTGTTATTGTGAGTCAAAGTCAGAAATTGTTACCACGAGAGGCGAAAATCCGACTAAGTCCATGAATACCGGGCTGGCGGTAAGAGATACGGCTTGGCCGTAGAACATTTATAAGTTGGCCAATACAAGACCTAAGTTTCGTCCATAGACGACAAGAAGATCGAAGATACGTGAAGGTGAGATATGGGCGTCCCAAAGTGGGCCTTTGAAAAAGTGACAAACTTCCCTTATAACAGCATACACCAAATATCTCTGGCTCTATGGCACCGAATAAGAAGTTGAGGTCAGCGATAGAAAGGTGATAGTCAGCGCTAAATATCATACGAACAGAGTGAAGCGCTAAAGGGAAAGGATCTTGGTGATATAAGGTGACAAAGTCGAGAAAAGTTGCCTCAAAATCATGAAAAATGTGAAAAAATGGCTAAGTCCCGGGTGCCTTAAGGGCAGGTTGATCGAATGTACCGAGCTGGCGGTACGAGATAGAGACTTGGTGTAGAACAATTATATGTTTGGCATGGCAAGACCTACATTTGGTCAATACAAAGTGAGAAGATCAAAGAAACCCGTAAGGGTGATATTGGTGTCCAAAGGTAAAAAGCACTAAGTCTTGGGAAACTTATATGAAGAAAAAGGACCCTGATGGGTCATATAGGATGGATCGAAAAATCGGCTAAGTCCCAAAATGGGGATGTCAGAACTACACTCAAATGTTACCACACCAAGCAAGGCAAACTTATATGAAGCAAAGGACCCTGATGGGTCATATGGTATTGGTCGAAAAATCGGCTAAGTCCCAAAATGGGGATGTCAGAACTACACTCATGTGTTACCACACCAAGCAAGGCAAACTTATATGAAGCAAAGGACCCTGATGGGTCATATGGTATTTTACGAAAAATCGGCTAAGTCCCAAAATGGTGATGTCAGAACTACACTAAAATGTTACCACACCAAGCAAGGCAAACTTATATGAAGGCAAGGACCCTGATGGGTCATATGGTATTTTACGAAAAATCGGCTAAGTCCCAAAATGGGGATGTCAGAACTACACTCAAATGTTACCACACCAAGCAAGGCAAACTTATATGAAGCAAAGGACCCTGATGGGTCATATGGTATTTTACGAAAAATCGGCTAAGTCCCAAAATGGGGATGTCAGAACTACACTCAAATGTTACCACACCAAGCAAGGCAAACTTATATGAAGGCAAGGACCCTGATGGGTCATATGGTATTTTACGAAAAATCGGCTAAGTCCCAAAATGGGGATGTCAGAACTACACTCAAATGTTACCATACCAAGCAAGGCAAACTTATATGAAGCAAAGGACCCTGATGGGTCATATGGTATTTTACGAAAAATCGGCTAAGTCCCAAAATGATGATGTCAGAACTACACTCAAAGGTTACCACACCAAGCAAGGCAAACTTATATGAAGGCAAGGACCCTGATGGGTCATATGGTATTTTACGAAAAATCGGCTAAGTCCCAAAATGATGATGTCAGAACTACACTCAAATGTTACCATACCAAGCAAGGCAAACTTATATGAAGGAAAGGACCCATATGGGTCATATGGTATTTTACGAAAAATCGGCTAAGTCCCAAAATGAGGATGTCAGAACTACACTAAAAAGTTACCACACCAAGCAAGGCAAAGTACCTAGGTGAACCCTAGGAAGAAACACGGACCAAGTCAGATGGCCTAAGTCAATAGAACAAGTGACCTAGGCAAAGTTGTATGGCGCTGAGGACCCTGAAAAATCTGTTTAGTGTAGTTTAGACAGGGTAGGTTTTTGGGTCGGCCGAACCCCCTTATTTTGGGTTTTGGCCTCATCAAGAAGCTACACCTAGGCAAACTGCCTAGGGTGAAAGTACGAAGACCAATCGAATAGTAAGACAAGTTTTGACCGATCGCCCTAGGCAAGCTTGTATGAAGAAAGGGACCCTAAGGGTCATATGGAAATACATGAAAAATCGGCTAAGTCCCAAAATTGGGATGTCAGAACTACACTAAAAAGTTACCACATCAAGCAAGGCAAACTACCTAGGTGAACCCTAGCAAGAAACACGGACCAAGTCAGATGGCCTAAGTCAAGAGTGCAAGTGACCTAGGCAAAGTTGTATGACGGTGAGGACCCTGAAAAATCTGGTTAGTGTAGTTTAGACAGGGGAGGTTTTTGGGTCGGCTGAACCTCCTTATTTTGGGTTTTGACCTCCTCAAGAAGCTACACCTAGGCAAACTGCCTAGGGTGAAAGTGCGAAGACCAATCGAATAGTAAGACAAGTTTTGACCGATCGCCCTAGGCAAGCTTGTATGAAGAAAGGGACCCTATGGGTCATATGGAAATACATGAAAAATCGGCTAAGTCCCAAAATTGGGATGTCTGAACTACACTAAAAAGTTACCACATCAAGCAAGGCAAAGTACCTAGGTGAACCCTAGCAAGAAACACGGACCAAGTCAGATGGCCTAAGTCAAGAGAACAAGTGACCTAGGCAAAGTTGTATGACGGTGAGGACCCTGAAAAATCTATTTAGTGTAGTTTAGACAGGGGAGGTTTTTGGGTCGGCTGAACCTCCTTATTTTGGGTTTTGACCTCCTCAAGAAGCTACACCTAGGCAAACTGCCTAGGGTGAAAGTGCGAAGACCAATCGAATAGTAAGACAAGTTTTGACCGATCGCCCTAGGCAAGCTTGTATGAAGAAAGGGACCCTATGGGTCATATGGAAATACATGAAAAATCGGCTAAGTCCCAAAATTAGGATGTCTGAACTACACTAAAAAGTTACCACATCAAGCAAGGCAAAGTACCTAGGTGAACCCTAGGAAGAAACACGGACCAAGTAGGATGGCCTAAGTCAAGAGTACAAGTGACCTAGGCAAAGTTGTATGGCGCTGAGGACCCTGAAAAATCGGGTTAGTGTAGTTCAGACAGGGGAGGTTTCTGGGTCGGCTGAACCTCATTATTTCGGGTTTTGGCCTCCTCAAGAAGACAGACCTAGGCAAAGTGCCTAGGGTGAAAGTGCGAAGACCAATCGAATAGTAAGACAAGTTTTGACCGATCGCCCTAGGCAAGCTTGTATGAAGAAAGGGACCCTATGGGTCATATGGAAATATACGAAAAATCGGCTAAGTCCCGAAATTGGGATGTCTGAACTACACTAAAAAGTTACCACATCAAGCAAGGCAAAGTACCTAGGTGAATCCTAGGAAGAAACACGGACCAAGTCAGATGGCCTAAGTCAAGAGTACAAGTGACCTAGGCAAAGTTGTATGGCGCTAAGGACCATGAAAAATCGGGTTAGTGTAGTTAAGACAGGG
This sequence comes from Anopheles ziemanni, assembly GCF_943734765.1. NCBI lineage: Eukaryota > Metazoa > Arthropoda > Insecta > Diptera > Culicidae > Anopheles > Anopheles ziemanni. The sequence goes on along the minus strand of NW_026689852.1, from coordinate 10,359 downwards.
GAGGTTTCAGGGTCGGCTGGACCTCCTTATTTCGGGTTTTGGCCTCCTCAAGAAGACAGACCTAGGCGAACTGCCTAGGGTGAAAGTGCGAAGACCAATCGAATAGTAAGACAAGTTTTGACCGATCGCCCTAGGCAAGCTTGTATGAAGAAAGGGACCCTATGGGTCATATGGAAATACATGAAAAATCGGCTAAGTCCCAAAATTAGGATGTCTGAACTACACTAAAAAGTTACCACATCAAGCAAGGCAAAGTACCTAGGTGAACCCTAGGAAGAAACACGGACCAAGTCGGATGGCCTAAGTCAAGAGTACAAGTGACCTAGGCAAAGTTGTATGGCGCTGAGGACCCTGAAAAATCGGGTTAGTGTAGTTCAGACAGGGGAGGTTTCAGGGTCGGCCGAACCTCCTTATTTCGGGTTTTGGCCTCCTCAAGAAGACAGACCTAGGCGAACTGCCTAGGGTGAAAGTGCGAAGACCAATCGAATAGTAAGACAAGTTTTGACCGATCGCCCTAGGCAAGCTTGTATGAAGAAAGGGACCCTATGGGTCATATGGAAATATACGAAAAATCGGCTAAGTCCCAAAATTGGGATGTCAGAACTACACTATAAAGTTACCACATTAGCAAGGCAGACTTGTATGAAGAACGGGACCCTGGTGAAAGTAGCAAATATCCCAAACCGAACATGAATATTATACACACAAGAGTACGAACATAAAGGAACACGGACCAAGCGTACCGAGAGAATCGGTACTATAGAACCCTCGTGGTTCTACACAAAGACTTTATGTTAGGGGTTCAAGCCCCATAGTACTCAAACGGTGACAGTAGCAAATATCCCAAAACGAACGTGAATCTTATTCACAAGAGTACGAACATAAAGGAACACGGACCAAGCGTACCGAGAGAATCGGTACTATAGAGCCCTCGTGGTTCTACACAAAGACTTTATGTTCGGGGTTCACACCCCAAATCGAACGTGGAATTTACTTTCTGATGGTCATGCGGTCGTCCAAAGGGGTCTAGTATCCTGGGATGACAAGCATCACGGGCACAGCTCGTATCAAAACAGTCGAAGAGGCCCGCGAAAGCTTGCTTTCCATGGCTATGCGATGCACAAATTGAGTTTACTCACCGTAGTATAAAACGAACGAACCGAACCTATCCGAGTAGGGATAATGGGCGCAGTAACATACTTCTGTGACCCAGCGAGAGTTGAACGAGGTGACATGAACTGTCAGTGGCTTATATCAGATGGGATACATACATGAGATTGCTTTCAAATCTACACTCGAAAACCTAACCAAGTAAAAGCGAACGTGGGGAGGATTCGAAACCGGTAACGAAATCTTAAGCTGGAAAGAGTCATCACTATGGATACATATTATGCGAAACCAATCAAGTGCTCATTACTGATCCAAAACCGAAGAGCACTAGTGAACACCTTAATCTCACCCTAGTTCACATCCAAGTGATCGACCACGTGTGTGAAGCAAAGACCAATCGAATTCCTGAATGAACCGAACACTATGAACAAATGGCCAAAAACGTTATAACTATCCAAACATACTACTATCTAGCGAAAGTCATCACGATGGAACCATACCATGATCTTTAACCTATAGCGCTCACCATATTCCTACCCAGAGTGCAAGTGAACAGATTGCCCACCCCTACCCAGTTCACAACCACGTGATCGACTAACATACCGAGGTTACCACAAGTCAAAGTTATACGTTTACAAGCGCAAGACCAATCGAAAACCCCGAAAGCAATCTCGACCCAAAATGTATTATCCGTGAGTGTAGTCGAGTCTCGTACTCGTCATCTGTAATCGTCGGATAGAATATCCAGTACACGGTTGTCTTTCCAAATGAAATCTACATACAGAACTCGCTCTTGGCAAATGGGTGGCAATGGCGCAATCAGGAGCGAGTTCCCGTCCGGGTGCCAAGTGATTGGCAAATGTCTGGGGGAAAGCAACCATATATTGATTTGTCTGTTAGTGTACTGGGTGTTTGAGGTATGTAGTATCCACGCTTGGTTGGGTGTGTCAGAGGACCATGGATGCGTTCACAACCCCAATTGGGGTACATCGGGAATGATTTTGTGGAACCGATGTGCCCGGCACACACTAAGTTTTGTTGCAAGTTAATAGTGTGCCATGTCCGGGGGGGTTGTGATTAAACTCTGGTGAATTGCGTACTGTGGTGATTGGGGTATGAAAGCCCCGCAGTTGCAATGATCGGACGCGCCTAGCGTGTCCTTTAGTTGATGGTAGGGAAATGAAGGCCCTTGTCAGCTCACCTAAGTATTCATGGAAGTTTGGCATAAGGTCGCTGTGGTAGGGGTATGAAGGCCCCGTCAGCGCATGCACAATCGGGCGCACGTGCGCTTAGCGGAGTCGAATGCCGCTCAAGTGCCTGTCCGGTGCATCGGGTGTGTGTGATACGAGGGCAATGAGGTTCGCACGGGGGCTCGCCTCCCGTGTGCTACCGGACTTGACAACATATAGAACGTGGTGTTTGCTCCTCCGGGTGCAATGGGACAATGAACATTCGAACGCAAAGTCGGAATTCTGGTTGATCCTACCAGTAATATACGCTCGTCTCAAAGGTTAAGCCATGCATGTCTAAGTACAAACAGATTTAATGTGAAACCGCATAAGGCTCAGTATAACAGCTATAATTTACGAGATCATCAACCTAGTTACTTGGATAACTGTGGAAAATCTAGAGCTAATACATGCAACATGCCAGGACCCTCGCGGGAACTGGTGCACTTATTAGTCAAACCAATCGCGGGTTCTCCGTGTCATTGAGTTGAAGTCTGGATAATGATGCTGATCGTATGGTCTCGCACCGACGACAGATCTCGCAAATATCTGTCCTATCAACTATGGATGGTAGTATAGAGGACTACCATGGTTGCAACGGGTAACGGGGAATCAGGGTTCGATTCCGGAGAGGGAGCCTGAGAAATGGCTACCACATCCAAGGAAGGCAGCAGGCGCGTAAATTACCCAATCCCGGGACGGGGAGGTAGTGACGAGAAATAACAATATGAAACTCTTTAATGATGTTTCATAATTGGAATGAGTAGAGCATAAATCCTTCTACGAGGATCAAGTGGAGGGCAAGTCTGGTGCCAGCAGCCGCGGTAATTCCAGCTCCACTAGCGTATATTAAAATTGTTGCGGTTAAAACGTTCGAAGTTGATACTTGTCCAACACAGTCCGGCTCCGCCGACCCGGTCAACCCGTGGTCGGTGGGCCAAGTCGGAATCTGGTTGCGACTCAATGGTGTGGTAGGGCACCAAGTCTGTGTCATGGTGTGCCCTTCAACGGGTGCAAGTGTAACATAGAGCTCGACCGCTCACGTTTACCTTGAACAAATTAGAGTGCTTAAAGCAGGGTGCCCAAACGCCCTAGAATAATCTTGCATGGAATAATGGAATACGACCTTGGTCTAATCTTTCATTGGTTTGTACTCAGACCGGAGGTAATGATTAACAGAAGTAGTTGGGGACACTAGTATTACGGCGCGAGAGGTGAAATTCGTAGACCGTCGTAAGACTAACTAAAGCGAAGGCATTTGTCAAGGATGCTTTCTTTAATCAAGAACGAAAGTTAGAGGATCGAAGGCGATTAGATACCGCCCTAGTTCTAACCGTAAACGATGCCAACTAGCAATTGGGAGACGCTACAACCAGGTGCTCTCAGTAGCTTCCGGGAAACCAAAGTCAGGTTCCGGGGGAAGTATGGTTGCAAAGTTGAAACTTAAAGGAATTGACGGAAGGGCACCACAATGAAATGGAGCTTGCGGTTCAATTTGACTCAACACGGGAAAACTTACCAGGTCCGAACTTATGGAGGTGAGACAGATTAATAGCTCTTTCTCAAATTTAAGGGTAGTGGTGCATGGCCGTTCTTAGTTCGTGGATTGATTTGTCTGGTTAATTCCGATAACGAACGTGACTCACATATGCTAACTAGAACGCAGTCAGCGTTAATGCGTCGATGCCGATTGGAACGGGTTAGGACCTTTCGGTGGAGTATGACCTGACACCTTCGCTGTTCGTGTGCGCAAGTGCACTTACGGTACGCTGCTTAGCAGGACAATTTGTGTTTAGCAAAATGAGATCGAGCGATAACAGGTCCGTGATGCCCTTAGATGTTCTGGGCTACACGCGTGCTACAATGTGGGTAGCAGCGTGTCTCCTATTCCGAGAGGAACGGGAAATCACTCAAATACTCACTTAGTAGGGATTATGGATTGCAATGGTCCATATGAACTCGGAACTTCTAGTAAGTGCTGGTCATCAGCCAGCGTTGAATACGTCCCTGCCCTTTGTACACACCGCCCGTCGCTACTACCGATGGATTATTTAGTGAGGTCTTTGGAGATGATCGTTCGCTGGATCCTCGTGAACCGCGTCTGCTTTATCGAAGTTGACCGAACTTGATGATTTAGAGGAAGTAAAAGTCGTAACAAGGTTTCCGTAGGTGAACCTGCGGAAGGATCATTAGTGGCCAAGTGATCCTTCCAGAAGTCCGAACCTGCGGGTTGAGACTTCGGCACAAGTTGCCATATGATAATTGACGAAACACTATAGAAGTCCGAACCTGCGGGTTGAGACTCAGGCACAAGTTGCCATATGAAAGTTGACGAAACACTAACAAGTCCGAACCTGCGGGTTGAGACTTAGGCACACGTTGCCTTATACATGACTTCGAACAAATACACAAGTCCGAACCTGCGGGTTGAGACTTAGGCACAAGTTGCCTTATACATGACTTCGAACAAATACACAAGTCCGAACCTGCGGGTTGAGACTTAGGCACAAGTTGCCATATGAAAGTTGACGAAACACTAACAAGTCCGAACCTGCGGGTTGAGACTTAGGCACACGTTGCCTTATACATGACTTCGAACAAATACACAAGTCCGAACCTGCGGGTTGAGACTTAGGCACAAGTTGCCTTATACATACATTGGCCAAATAAACAGAAGTCCGAACCTGCGGGTTGAGACTTAGGCACAAGTTGCCATATTATATTCGATCAAACACTAAGTAGTCCGAACCTGCGGGTTGAGACTCAAGACCGTAACAAGATGTCACTATACAAGTCCGAACCTAAGGGTTGAGACTTAATGCGATCTAGATACCAAGTTGACATCCAATACCTGTTGAGCAAAACCAAAGATTCCCTGTTCTCGAATGATTACACTATATAACAGGGAATCATGAAGAAATCAAGCAAGCGTGAAACAAAGTCATCACTTGGGCATGCTCGATAGCCAACCACATGACCTTAACCTAAGAGAGCATGCAAACCACATGATACCTATAAACGATTAACCCGCCCTAGTTCAATCGTTCACCAAGTGATGACTTCAGTATGGCTAAGAGAAAAACTTTTAAATGGGAAAAACTCTAAGTCCGAACCTCCGGGTTGAGACTTCCGCGTCGGAGGTGGGCGCACCTCCTATCCGAAAGATGATGAATCAGGGGTGTTCGGTCAGCAATGGTCGGATGCCCCGTCGTAGTCCAACTATGACAATCAAAGTCAAGACCTCCGGGTTGAGACTTTCCGCGAGTACAAGCATAAAGGAACACGGACCAAGCCGTACCGAGAGAATCGGTACTAGAGCCCTCGTGGTTCTACATTGAGAGAGCCCTCGTGGTTCTCATTAGGGGCTTTATGCAAGTCGTACTCAATACTGTGGTGTGAAGTATAAAGTATAGTCTTCGCCTGGTCCACGCTGCTTCGGCGGTCCTGGGTAAGATAGTTCATTCTAGCTTGCCCTATAGTGGAATGAGGACACTTAATGCTTCGTCTTTTAGCGGCGGCTAGACTCCTCCTCACGGGGAACGAGTTGACGCACACAGCGGCGGCTTACGCACTATGGCAATCATGGATGCCTGAAGATTCCGTGAAGTTCTCCCCTGGTCCACGCTGCCTCGGCAGTCCTGGGTAAAATGGAATATTTCCAGCTTGCCCTATAGTGGAAGAGGACTATCCAACAATACAAAGTCAAGACCTCCGGGTTGAGACTTTCCGCGTCGGTGGTGTCGCGCACCGCCTATCCGAAAGATGGTGTAACAGGGGTGTTCGATCAGCAATGGTCGGATGCCCCGTCATAGTCCAACTATGACAACCAAAGTCAAGACCTCCGGGTTGAGACTTTCCGCGTCCGGAGGTACGCGTACCGCCTACCCGAAAGATGGTGTGCTTCTGGGGTATTCGATGAGTCGGATACCCCGTCGTAGTCCAACTATGACAATACAAAGTCAAGACCTCCGGGTTGAGACTTCCGCGTCGGAGGTGCGCGCACCGCCTACCCGAAAGATGATGAATCAGGGGTGTTCGATCAGCAATGGTCGGATGCCCCGTCGTAGTCCAACTATGACAATCAAAGTCAAGACCTCCGGGTTGAGACTTCCGCGTCCGGAGGTACGCGTACCGCCTACCCGAAAGATGGTGAATCAGGGGTGTTCGATCAGCAATGGTCGGATGCCCCGTCGTAGTCCAACTATGACAATCAAAGTCAAGACCTCCGGGTTGAGACTTTCTAAGAGTACAAGCATAAAGGAACACGGACCAAGCCGTACCGAGAGAATCGGTACTAGAGCCCTCGTGGTTCTACATTGAGAGAGCCCTCGTGGTTCTCATTAGGGGCTTTATGCAAGTCGTACTCAATACTGTGGTGTGAAGTATAAAGTATAGAGTCCTCCACTGGTCCACGCTGCTCCGGCGGTCCTGGGTAAGATAGTTCATTCTAGCTTGCCCTATGTGGAAGAGGACTCAATACCCTACCTGTTGAGCTTGAAACAAAGTCATCACTTGGGCATGCTCATATTGCCATACAATATTCCATTATCTACTAATGAGCATGCAGCTATATGATTATAACCTGTAAACGATTACCCCGCCGTAGTTCAGCGCTTCAACCAAGTGATGACTTCAGTATGGCTAGTGTGTGAAGTATAAAGTATAGTCCTCCCCTGGTCCACACTGCTTCGGCGGTCCTGGGTAAGATAGTTAGTTCTAGCTTGCCCTATGTGGAAGAGGACACCATACTTAATACTGTGGTGTAATGAACAAAGTATAGTCCTCCACTGGTCCACGCTGCTTTGCAGTCCTGGGTAAGATAGTTAATTCTAGCTTGCCCTATGTGGAAGAGGGCATACAAGACAAAGTATAGTTCTCCCCTGGTCCACGCTGCTCCGGCGGTCCTGGGTAAGATAGTTAATTCTAGCTTGCCCTATGTGGAAGAGGACATAATACTCTACCTGTTGAGCTTTAAACAAAGTCATCACTTGGGCATGCTCTATAGCCAACCACATGACATTAACCTAAGAGAGCATGCAGCGTATTATCCCAATGCAAAGTAAACGATAGACTCGCCCTAGTTCAGTGCTTCAACCAAGTGATGACTTCAATATGGCTAGTGTGTGAAGTATAAAGTATAGTCCTCCCCTGGTCCACACTGCTTCGGCGGTCCTGGGTAAGATAGTTAATTCTAGCTTGCCCTATGTGGAAGAGGGCATACAAGACAAAGTATAGTTCTCCCCTGGTCCACGCTGCTTCGGCGGTCCTGGGTAAGATAGTTAATTCTAGCTTGCCCTATGTGGAAGAGGGCATACAAGACAAAGTATAGTTCTCCCCTGGTCCACGCTGCTCCGGCGGTCCTGGGTAAGATAGTTAATTCTAGCTTGCCCTATGTGGAAGAGGACATAATACTCTACCTGTTGAGCTTTAAACAAAGTCATCACTTGGGCATGCTCTATAGCCAACCACATGACATTAACCTAAGAGAGCATGCAGCGTATTATCCCAATGCAAAGTAAACGATAGACTCGCCCTAGTTCAGTGCTTCAACCAAGTGATGACTTCAATATGGCTAGTGTGTGAAGTATAAAGTATAGTCCTCCCCTGGTCCACACTGCTTCGGCGGTCCTGGGTAAGATAGTTAGTTCTAGCTTGCCCTATGTGGAAGAGGACACCATACTTAATACTGTGGTGTAATGAACAAAGTATAGTCCTCCACTGGTCCACGCTGCTTCGGCGGTCCTGGGTAAGATAGTTAATTCTAGCTTGCCCTATGTGGAAGAGGGCATACAAGACAAAGTATAGTTCTCCCCTGGTCCACGCTGCTTCGGCGGTCCTGGGTAAGATAGTTAATTCTAGCTTGCCCTATGTGGAAGAGAGCATACATGAACCAAGAACGAAGGTTATGATCGAGGAATGATTCGACAACTAACCGATGGTATGAAATGTGAAGAATTCAAGCAAGCACACAATCAAGTCATCACTTGGGCATGCTCGATAGCCAACCTCATGACATTAACCTAGTAGAGCATGCGAAAACCAATATATATGTAAACGATGCCTCCCTAGTTCAGCGCTTCAACCAAGTGATGACTTCAGAATGGCTAAATCAAATCGGTTCAAACCATACCATCGGTATCCTATTGAAACACACAAGTCGATATCAAACCTCATGATTGTGTAGTCCTCCACTGGTCCACGCCGCTTCGGCCGTCCTGGGTAAAATGGAACATTCCAGCTTGCCCTATGTGGAAGAGGGCACATTACTCAATACTGTGGTGTGAAGTATAAAGTTCAGTTCTCCCCTGGTCCACGCTGCTTCGGCGGTCCTGGGTAAGATAGTTCATTCTAGCTTGCCCTATGTGGAAGAGGACACTTCATACTTCGTCTCTAAGCGGCGGCTTGACTCCTCCCTACGGGGAACGGGTTTACGCGCACAGCGGCGGCTTACGCACTATGGCAGTCATGGATGCCTTACGTTTCTATGAAAAGTGTGTTCCTCCCCTGGTCCACGCTGCTTCGGCAGTCCTGGGTAAGATAGTTAGTTCTAGCTTGCCCTATGTGGAAGAGGACACGTAGACTTACTGTGGTGTGAAGTATAAAGTTCAGTTCTCCCCTGGTCCACGCCGCTTCGGCCGTCCTGGGTAAAATGGATTCATCCAGCTTGCCCTATGTGGAATGAGGACACTTTATGCTTCGTCTCTAAGCGGCGGCTTGCTCCTCCCTACGGGGAACGGGTATACGCGCACAGCGGCGGCTTACGTTATGGCAGTCATGGATGCCTTACGTTTCCATGAAAAGTGTGTTCCTCCCCTGGTCCACGCTGCTTCGGCAGTCCTGGGTAAGATAGTTAGTTCTAGCTTGCCCTATGTGGAAGAGGACACGTAGACTTACTGTGGTGTGAAGTATAAGGTTCAGTTCTCCCCTGGTCCACGCCGCTTCGGCCGTCCTGGGTAAAATGGATTCATCCAGCTTGCCCTATGTGGAATGAGGACACTTTATGCTTCGTCTCTAAGCGGCGGCTTGCTCCTCCCTACGGGGAACGGGTATACGCGCACAGCGGCGGCTTACGCAAGTTAGTCACCCTCGGCAGTGGATCACTCGGCTCATGGATCGATGAAGACCGCAGCTAACTGCGCGTCATAATGTGAACTGCAGGACACATGAACATTGATAAGTTGAACGCATATTGCACGTCGTGGGAACCTACCATGATGTACAGATGACTGAGCGCTTATATTTGAGAAATGTATCGCATACATTTAACTACGCCGTGACACCCGTCACGAGACGTGCACCATGATGTTAACTAGGGTCGCGACGACCCGCTAGCATTAAAGAACCCGTGGTTTACAATATACTGGCATTGGAATTCGAAGTATTTAGAGCGTCCGTGTTCCCGCGTGAGGCGGAAGTACGAGGAGAAGGCGTGCTTGTGGTGTCTGTGGTGGTGTTTACTGATGTCTAGCTTCAGCTTATTTATTTATTTAAATAGAAGCGAAGATGTCAAAGTAGCGTCGAAGCAGCAGCGAATAGCACAAATGATTCAAGTATGGAAGTTGACCAAAGGAACACAAACAAACTAGCGTATGGGCAAAGGAAGGTATCAGTGAGTTAAACCACACGCGGGCTAACAGCCCGTTAACCGAGTCCAACGGTACATATTGGACATTGAAACAAAGTAGTCGCAAGCCAGATGTGACGATAACAACCGCAAGGTACATAAGCCTCAGTTCATGTGTGACAACCCCCTGAATTTAAGCATATTAATAAGGGGAGGAAAAGAAACCAACCGGGATTCCCTGAGTAGCTGCGAGCGAAACGGGAGAAGCTCAGCACGTAGGGGTGGCGGCCTGTCCGTCTATCCGATTCCGTGTACTGGTGCGTCTCACTATCCGTCATCTTAGCGCTTTTCAAGTCCAACTTGAATGTGGCTCAGAACCCATAGAGGGTGATAGGCCCGTAGAACAGCGCCCGTTGGATGATGGACCGAGCGTGCCATGGAGTCGTGTTGCTTGAT
>NW_026689851.1:92500-114524 GCF_943734765.1 Anopheles ziemanni | reverse complement strand
TCCAACACTCTGGGTACCTCCGGGTACTTGGGGTTGGTTGAGGACTTGGTGAACAAACACTTGATATACACTCTTCGGATGTACTTCGGGTATCGCCTGTTGTCCGAGACCACTTGCATGGTTAGCAAGCGTTGTGGTCTAATGGCCCTACCGGGCAAACACTTTGGGTTCGCGAGGACTTAGAGTGCTGGTAGTGGTTGGCGGACCCAACACTCTGGGTACCTCCGGGTACTTGGGGTTGGTTGAGAACTTGGTGAAGATACCCCTGTCACCTTGTTCGAGGCCACTTGCATGGTAGCAAGCGTTGTGATACAATGGCCCTACCGGGCAAACACTTTGGGTTCGCAAGGACTTGGAGTGCTGGTAGTGGTTGGCGGATCCAACACTCTGGGTACCTCCGGGTACTTGGGGTTGGTTGAGGACTTGGTGAACAAACACTTGATATACACTCTTCGGATGTACTTCGGGTATCGCCTGTTGTCCGAGACCACTTGCATGGTCAACGGTTGAGGTGGTGATGGCGGGTCGGTGCTGTAGGGTGCCGGCCTGTTGGCTGCCTTGGCCGGGTTGGTTGGTTAACACTTGATTGAGCTTGCACCCGAGGGTAAAGGCACTTGAAGGTGGGTACCGGCCGGCTGACCTGGTGTGATGGTTGGTTGGTGAACACTTGGCGGTACTTGCACTTGGCTGTGCTTGGACTTGAAGGTGGGATCCGGCTGGCCTAGGCCATTGGTGGTTGGTTGGTTGGTTAGCCCTTAGCTGGGCTGGCTGGCTGGCTGGCCATCGATGGTGTGGTGTGGTGTGATGGTTGGTTGGTGAACACTTGGCGGTACTTGCACTTGGCTGTGCTTGGACTTGAAGGTGGGATCCGGCTGGCCTAGGCCATTGGTGGTTGGTTGGTTGGTTAGTCCTTAGCTGGGCTGGCTGGCTGGCTGGCCATCGGTGGTGTGGTGTGGTGTGGTGTGTGGAGTCGAGCATCGCGCGCCGTTGCCTTCCTCGGAGTGTTGTGGGTACGCAAGTGCTTGCAGTGCAAAGAGGTTGGTGATGGAGTGACATTGCCTTCACCATGGAGTTGCGGGTACTTAGGTACTTGCAAGGAGATGGTGGTATGGTGGTGTTGCGTGTGTGGTGTTCGATTAGAAAGATATAATTTCTAAGTCCGGATTAGTGCTGTCAGTGGGGCCCCCGCTAACAGGTCCTGCACGGCCAGCGTGGGGCTTGACTTGGCGCTATTCCGGACTTGGGGCGATCACGATGTCCCCGTGCGGGACTTAGAAGATGGAAGAACACAAGTACCCTTATCCCATGACTTGTGAGCGATTGGCATACGTTACCACATGAAGAGAAAAATTGGCTAAGTCCCGGATCCATATTATATGAAGAGAAATATCGGCTAAGTCCAGGATCCATATTATATGAAGAGAAAAATCGGCTAAGTCCAGGATCCATATATAATAACCTAATAATCGGCTAAGTCCAGGATCCATATTATATGAAGGGAAAAATCGGCTAAGTCCAGGATCCATATATAATAACCTAATAATCGGCTAAGTCCAGGATCCATATAATATGAAGAGAAAAATCGGCTAAGTCCGAGATTGGGTCTGTCAGAAATACACTTCCAAGTTACCACACAAGCAAGCAAGATGGCCTAGTGATGGATCCATATGATATGAAGAGAAAAATCGGCTAAGTCCAGGATCCATATTATATGAAGAGAAAAATCGGCTAAGTCCGAGTTTGGGTCTGTCGGAAATACACTATCAAGTTACCACACAAGCAAGCAAGATGGCCTAGTGATGGATCCATATGATATGAAGAGAAAAATCGGCTAAGTCCAGGATCCATATTATATGAAGAGAAAAATCGGCTAAGTCCGAGATTGGGTCTGCCAGAAATACACTTCCGAGTTACCATACAAGCAAGCAAGATGGCCTAGTGATGAATCCATATGATATGAAGAGAAAAATCGGCTAAGTCCCAGATTGGGTCTGTCAGAAATACACTTCCAAGATACCACACAAGCAAGCAAGATGGCCTAGTGATGGATCCATATAATATGAAGAGAAAAATCGGCTAAGTCCGAGATTGGGTCGGTCGGAAATACACTATCAAGTTACCACACAAGTAAGCAAGATGGCCTAAGGATGGAACCATATAATATGAAGAGAAAAATCGGCTAAGTCCCAGATTGGGTCTGTCAGAAATACACTTCCAAGTTACCACACAAGCAAGCAAGATGGCCAAGTGAAGGATCCATATGACATGAAGAGAAAAATCGGCTAAGTCCCAGATTGGGTCTGTCAGAAATACACTTCCAAGTTACCACACAAGCAAGCAAGATGGCCTAGTGATGGATCCATATGATATGAAGAGAAAAATCGGCTAAGTCCCAGATTGGGTCTGTCAGAAATACACTTCCAAGTTACCACACAAGCAAGCAAGATTGCCTAGTGATGGATCCATATGATATGAAGAGAAAAATCGGCTAAGTCCCAGATTGGGTCTGTCAGACATACACTATCAAGTTACCACACAAGCAAGCAAGATGGCCTAATGATGGATCCATATGATATGAAGAGAAAAATCGGCTAAGTGCAAGATTGGGTCTGTCAGAAATACACTATCAAGTTACCACATGAGCAAGCAAGTTACCACATGAAGAGAAAGCCGGCAAAGTCCGGGAATGTTACCACATGAACTGGAAAATGGGCAAAAACCTACCTTCACAGGGAACGTGAATAACTAAGGCTGTAGACATCGGATCGACAAGCCAAAGACTGATATGGAAAGGAAATGAGTAGTACTAGCTTTCCTGAGAGTTGCAGAGCTTAGACTGCATATGAACGGAAGTTATTGAGCGTCAAAGTCAGAAAAGTTGCCCGAAGGAACACAAGTTCCAACTTAGAGCATGAATACCGCCTAGACGGTAAGAGGTACGGCCAGGCTGAGGAATAAGGAAATGTTGGCCAACATGTTCCCTAACTATCCCCCGAAGACCGCAAAGCAATCCAACATCAACCAAGAAAGTTATAGCCCGATCAAGCAAACACCTACTTTGCACCGATATTGCACCAAATATATGTACCAAGCACCTTCGGTTGCATACCCTGCAGGGGCTTACCATAGTAGGCCATGGAAGACCGATATACCGAACATAATCTCTTTCTATCTCCTCGGGTGTTGGAGATAGCGCTTTGCGGTAAAAGAACGAAAGTTAGACCATATCTTGGTGCATCTTTTTGCCCGAGAACACAAGACCCTATCTACCAAGGCAAGAAAGTTGTGTGGGGACAAAATGTCCATAAGTGCCCAAAGTGGCACACTTGAACCATATATTCGAGAAAAACACAAGTGTGGGCCCGAGCTAGCGAGTTGAAATGTTCTGACCGTCAGTAGCCCTAGTTGAGGTGCACTTATCATTATATGAGGCCAACGTGCCAGCTAGTCTCTAAAGGGGCGATATGGGTGTTCCAAGGTTTGTACCCAATTGAGGAAAAAACAGGGTAAGGTACGGTGTACCGCGAATAACTCGGGCTATAGATGTCCGATCGATGAGTTTGGCATATGTATGGAAAGGTCTCGACGAGACCTAACTACCCTGAAAGTATGAAGGCAAAGACTTGAATGACCGGGAAGTTATTAAGTGCACAAGTGGTAAAGTTGCACCAAAGTCCATGTTACCCGAAGTGGTACATGAACACCCAATATTCGACCAAAACACAAGTTTAGAGACGAGCTAGCGAGCTACATTGTTCAGACCGTCAGTAGCCCGCATCAAGACACGCATTTCATTATATTGAGCCTAGCCGCTAGCTCGACTCGAAGTCGGTCATATGGTTGGTTGATGGTTTGGACCGACCACGTGGTGTACCAAGGTGATGTACTTTTCATGAATTAAAACTCTGGCTGTATGGCACTGAGCGACAAGCTAAGGTGTGATTTGGAATAGTCTTGAGTGGGACTATTTAGGAAAAATGCGAACAAAAAATCACAAAGTCCTTGGGCGAAGCTATTAGCGAAACATAGAGCAAATTGGTACCAAAAACTATGGAAATGGGACTTGAGTCAAAAATAACCGCAAGTTGGAGAAGATATAGCAAGCTTGCGTAGAACAATTATATTTGGTGCATGGTATCACCAACAAAAAAGTATATGGGGCCAAGGTGCTGGCTGGCCTCCAAAGTGGAGATATGGGCGATCCAAAGTTTGTACCCAAGTACGAACAAGTATGGAAAAAACAGGGTAAGGTACCAAGTACCATTAATAACTTCGGCTGTAGATGGCCGAGCGAGGCAAACGGCTCACCGTTGGAAAGGTCTTGGGGAGACCTATCTACCCTGAAAGTTTCATGAGGCTGAGTTGAAATACCACGGAGATATTAGGTGATGATTGTCCAATTCGGGGACCAAGTCGCAGGAAATGGCACTTGACCAAAATCACCCTTGGAAGGTGAATACCGGCTTACCGGTAAGAGATAGCGACTTAGCGTAGAATATTCATAAGTTGGGCGTGTAGAGACGCAACTTTTATTATATGGGGCCAACCCGGTCAGGGTGCTCCAAGTCGGTCGTTTGGTCGGTTTATGGTTTGGGCCGACCACGTGGTGTACCAAGTTGAGGTACCTTTCATGAATAATAACTCGGTCAGTTTGCCACCGAGCGACAAGCTGCGGTGTGTTTTGGAATGGTCTTGAGTGGGACTATCAAGGAAAAATACCAATCGAAAATCAGCTTGTCCATGGCCGAAGCTATTAGTGAAACATATAGCAAAATGGGTCCAAAAACGAATGAAATGGGAATTGGACCAAGAATAACGGCAAGTTGGAGAAGAGATAGCAAGTTGGCGTAGAACAATTATATTTGGTGCATGGCATGACCAACAAAAAAGTATATGGGGCCAAGGTGCTGGCTGGCCTCCAAAGTGGAGATATGGTCGATCCAAAGTTTGTACCCAAGTATGACAAAAACTGGTAGAGGTACCTTTCATGAATTACAGCTCAGGCTGTATGGCACTTAGCGGGACGCTCGGCTCTGGTATGGAATAGTCTTGAGTGGGACTATCAAGGAAAAATACGAACAAAAAATCACCATGTCCACGGACGAAGGTATTAGCGAAACTTAGAGCGAAATGGCGACAAAGTCGCTGGAAATGGCCCTTGGACCAAGTATACCGTCAAGGCGGTACGAGATAGCGAGTTGACGTAGAATATTTATAAGTTTGCCTCCACGAGACGAAAGTTTAGTTATATGGGGCCAACCCGCTCAGGGTTGTCCAAGTCGGTCATATGGCTGATCGAAATTTTCGACCAAGTACTGAGAAAACAGGGTAAGGTACCGTGTACCTCGAATAACTTCGGCTGTAGATGTCCGAGCGAGGCGAACGGCATAGCGTTGGAAAGGTCTTGAGGTGCTCTAGGCACTCTTAAAGTATGAGAAAGCTATCTGGAAAACTTGTGGAGATATTAGAGAAACATAGGGCCCAAAAGATACCAAGTCGCAGGAAATGGGCCCTCCAAGAACACCCTAAAATCCCAATTACGGCTAAGTTGCAGGCCAGCTAGCGAAGTGAAATGTTCTAGGCATAACTAGAACACGTTAAGGCGCAACTTTTTGAATCAGAACTTTTTTCGATATCTGGCCCCCAAAGGGGGGATATGGGCGATCCAAGGATTTTTCCAAGTTTCGGTACTTTTTACGGTATCGCTCATAGCTCCGGCTGTATGCAAGCAAATGACAATCTAAGACATGATTTGGAAAGGTATTGAGTAGTACTAACTTACGTTAGAACACAGCGAAGCGCTATCGGTTCATGGCAAGGCCGATATAAGCAGTCAAAGATGAAAAATGTTGACAAAATGAACAAAAATTACCTTGGTACGCGAATAGTGGCCAGGGATGAAGAGGTACGAAGGTGGTGTAGAACAATTATAATTAGAACTGGGTACGCTCTAAAAGTTTGCCGATGACCGCAAAGCGCTCAGACCCATAGAAAGTGGCCATTTGGGCCGAACAGTGCGTGCAAAGAGGTGAAAATGCAAAAATTGCACTTTTGGGGGCGATTTGCGGGGGGAAGGAGGGGTCGGAGTGGAAAATGTACCTTGACCAAAAAGTCTTATCTCGTCGAGATCTACAACATTGCCGAAGACCGCAAAGCGCTAGCTCGCAATCGAAAAATCGAGATTTTGAAAATTTTCTAAGTCTTTGGCTCCCTAAGGAAAAGTTTCAAAAATCACGTTTGTCCCCAATTTTGAAGGGGAAGGAGTCGGTTCCGGGGCATGGTGTCTTCGGCAAAAAGTCTTATCTTTTTGCGTACTTTCGACTAGTTCAATAAAAATTTTTGACCCAAAAATTGTTCGGCGGACCCCTAGGTCGAAAAACCCGAAAAAAGTCGAAAAAAGTCGAAAATGTCGAAAAATGAGAAAACCTCATATTCGGACTCTACACGAGCCCCAGATATTGAAAAGTGAAATCCGCGGTCGATTTGGAACAAAAAATTGACCTAGGCAAAGTTGTATGGAGGTAGGGACCCCTGAGAAAAAAGTTTGGTCCCGAGGCTCCTTGGACCACCAAGTCCCTAGGTCGGACCAAAATCGGAAAAAATCCGACCAAAGTCGAAAGTGTCGAAAATTTTAAAAAACCCCTTTTGGGGCCCTATGGCCTCCCTAGATAATGAAAAGTGAGGTCCGCGGCCGATCCGGAAGAAAAACTTGACCTAGGCAAACTTGTATGACGGTGGGGACCCAAAAAAATTTCGATGAGTGTAGTTTAGACAGGCCGGAAAATGTATCGGAGGTCCGTATCAAGGGACGTCTTTTAGTTCTATGGGGTGGTGGTCGTCGAACAAAGTCGCCTAGGTCGACCACCAGAAAGACCAGTCGTGTTGTAATGGATGTTTTGACCACTTTACTAGGGAAACCTAGTACGTCGAAGCAAATTTGGGGTTCGAGATGTGTTGGTGAAAGTTGGTCCAACCTAGGTGTGCTTGGTGGAGGTTGACCATGAAAGTAGAGCATGATGGGAATGACCATAACTTTGGTTCTAGATGTCGGATCGGTACACTTTCGGCAGTTTTGGAAAGGTGAAGGCCTGCTCTAGCTATGTATCCTACCAAGCTGAGCGCCTACTAGTGAGCCGGAGGAGGTATTAAGGGTCAAAGGCAAAAAGGGGTACCCTAAAGTGCATGTGACCAAGAAAATGGGAAAAACGGTATCGCCTATAGCTCAGGCTGTATGGCTCGGATCGGAAAGCTTGGATATGCGTTGGAAAGGTCTTGACGAGCGCTAGCTATGTGTCCTACCAAGCGAAGCGCTAGGTGTTGAGCAAGTCGGTCATATTAGAGGGCAAAGGTGAAAAATGGTGGTTTAGAGGCGAAAATTCACCTTATGATCGAAAATAGCGGGCGAACGATAAGAGCTACGAACACGGCGTAGAACAATCATAAGTACGTTACCACAAGACCTAACTTTGGCCAATATAGAGCGAGAAGATCGGAGGTACCCATCAGGGTGATATGGCTGGTTCAAAGTTGGACCAAAACGAGACTTGAGAAATGGATTGAAACACGGTATCGCGAATAACTCAGGCTGTATGGAACGGATCGACAAGCTTAGATCAGTGTTGGAAAGGTCGAACCGAGCGCTAACTATAATCCCAAACAACCGAAGCGCTAAGTGTTGAGCAAAACTGAGTTATTAAGCGACAAAGTGGAAAAATAATACCAAAATGGCCAAAAATCACACAAGACCAAGAATACCGAGCAGGCGGTAAGAGATAGCGGGTTGACGTAGAATACTTATAAGTTTGCCTCTACGAGACCTAAAAGTCGGCCATAGAAAGCGAGAAGATCGGACCACTCTGGAAGGGTGATACGAGTGGTCAAAAATTGGCAAAAATGAAACATGGCTAAAATGGATTTGACTTGTGCACCGTATAGCTCCGGCTGTATGGCATGGATTGTTAAGCTAGGATATGTTTTGGAAAGGTAACACCCAGCGCTAGATACGACTTGAAGAAAGCAAAGCGCTAACTAGCATGATTTGGAAGTTATTAAGCGTCAAAGTCGAAAAATGTTACCAAAATTGAAACTCGAGTACATTGGGCCAAAAAGTACAAGTTGTGAAATTTGGACTTACGAGTAAAATACCGAGCAGGCGGTAAGAGATAGAGACTTGGTGTAGAACAATTATATGTTGGGCATGTTATAACCTATATTTGGCCCGAACATAGTGACGAGATCGGTGGTACCCAAAAGGGTGGTACAGGTGTTAGATGGTTTTCCCAGAGCATAAGCTCCACATGATATGGAAAACGGGAAACATCATAACTTCGGCTGTATGGCATGGAATGGAACGAACAAGGTATCGATGGAAAGAGAAAAGGTAGCGCTAACTATAATTTCTACCAAGCAAAGCGCTAGCATGTGACCGTTCGGGTGTTATTGTGAGTCAAAGTCAGAAATTGTTACCACGAGAGGCGAAAATCCGACTAAGTCCATGAATACCGGGCTGGCGGTAAGAGATACGGCTTGGCCGTAGAACATTTATAAGTTGGCCAATACAAGACCTAAGTTTCGTCCATAGACGACAAGAAGATCGAAGATACGTGAAGGTGAGATATGGGCGTCCCAAAGTGGGCCTTTGAAAAAGTGACAAACTTCCCTTATAACAGCATACACCAAATATCTCTGGCTCTATGGCACCGAATAAGAAGTTGAGCTCAGCGATAGAAAGGTGATAGTCAGCGCTAAATATCATACGAACAGAGTGAAGCGCTAAAGGGAAAGGATCTTGGTGATATAAGGTGACAAAGTCGAGAAAAGTTGCCTCAAAATCATGAAAAATGTGAAAAATTGGCTAAGTCCCGGGTGCCTTAAGGGCAGGTTGATCGAATGTACCGAGCTGGCGGTACGAGATAGAGACTTGGTGTAGAACAATTATATGTTTGGCATGGCAAGACCTACATTTGGTCAATACAAAGTGAGAAGATCAAAGAAACCCGTAAGGGTGATATTGGTGTCCAAAGGTAAAAAGCACTAAGTCTTGGAAAACTTATATGAAGAAAAAGGACCCTGATGGGTCATATAGGATGGATCGAAAAATCGGCTAAGTCCCAAAATGGGGATGTCAGAACTACACTCAAAGGTTACCACACCAAGCAAGGCAAACTTATATGAAGGAAAGGACCCTGATGGGTCATATGGTATTTTACGAAAAATCGGCTAAGTCCCAAAATGGGGATGTCAGAACTACACTCATGTGTTACCACACCAAGCAAGGCAAACTTATATGAAGGAAAGGACCCTGATGGGTCATATGGTATTTTACGAAAAATCGGCTAAGTCCCAAAATGGGGATGTCAGAACTACACTCAAATGTTACCACACCAAGCAAGGCAAACTTATATGAAGGCAAGGACCCATATGGGTCATATGGCATTTTACGAAAAATCGGCTAAGTCCCAAAATGGGGATGTCAGAACTACACTCAAATGTTACCACACCAAGCAAGGCAAACTTATATGAAGCAAAGGACCCTGATGGGTCATATGGTATTTTACGAAAAATCGGCTAAGTCCCAAAATGATGATGTCAGAACTACACTCAAATGTTACCACACCAAGCAAGGCAAACTTATATGAAGCAAAGGACCCTGATGGGTCATATGGTATTTTACGAAAAATCGGCTAAGTCCCAAAATGGGGATGTCAGAACTACACTAAAATGTTACCACACCAAGCAAGGCAAACTTATATGAAGGCAAGGAACCTGATGGGTCATATGGTATTTTACGAAAAATCGGCTAAGTCCCAAAATGATGATGTCAGAACTACACTAAAAGGTTACCACACCAAGCAAGGCAAACTTATATGAAGGCAAGGACCCTGATGGGTCATATGGTATTTTACGAAAAATCGGCTAAGTCCCAAAATGGGGATGTCAGAACTACACTCAAATGTTACCACACCAAGCAAGGCAAACTTATATGAAGGCAAGGACCCTGATGGGTCATATGGTATTTTACGAAAAATCGGCTAAGTCCCAAAATGGGGATGTCAGAACTACACTCAAATGTTACCACACCAAGCAAGGCAAACTTATATGAAGCAAAGGACCCTGATGGGTCATATGGTATTTTACGAAAAATCGGCTAAGTCCCAAAATGATGATGTCAGAACTACACTCAAATGTTACCACACCAAGCAAGGCAAACTTATATGAAGGCAAGGACCCATATGGGTCATATGGCATTTTACGAAAAATCGGCTAAGTCCCAAAATGAGGATGTCAGAACTACACTCAAATGTTACCACACCAAGCAAGGCAAACTTATATGAAGCAAAGGACCCTGATGGGTCATATGGTATTTTACGAAAAATCGGCTAAGTCCCAAAATGATGATGTCAGAACTACACTCAAATGTTACCACACCAAGCAAGGCAAACTTATATGAAGGCAAGGACCCTGATGGGTCATATGGTATTTTACGAAAAATCGGCTAAGTCCCAAAATGGGGATGTCAGAACTACACTCAAATGTTACCACACCAAGCAAGGCAAACTTATATGAAGCAAAGGACCCTGATGGGTCATATGGTATTTTACGAAAAATCGGCTAAGTCCCAAAATGATGATGTCAGAACTACACTCAAATGTTACCACACCAAGCAAGGCAAACTTATATGAAGGCAAGGACCCATATGGGTCATATGGCATTTTACGAAAAATCGGCTAAGTCCCAAAATGAGGATGTCAGAACTACACTCAAATGTTACCACACCAAGCAAGGCAAACTTATATGAAGCAAAGGACCCTGATGGGTCATATGGTATTTTACGAAAAATCGGCTAAGTCCCAAAATGATGATGTCAGAACTACACTCAAATGTTACCACACCAAGCAAGGCAAACTTATATGAAGGCAAGGACCCTGATGGGTCATATGGTATTTTACGAAAAATCGGCTAAGTCCCAAAATGGGGATGTCAGAACTACACTCAAATGTTACCACACCAAGCAAGGCAAACTTATATGAAGCAAAGGACCCTGATGGGTCATATGGTATTTTACGAAAAATCGGCTAAGTCCCAAAATGATGATGTCAGAACTACACTCAAATGTTACCACACCAAGCAAGGCAAACTTATATGAAGCAAAGGACCCTGATGGGTCATATGGTATTTTACGAAAAATCGGCTAAGTCCCAAAATGGGGATGTCAGAACTACACTAAAATGTTACCACACCAAGCAAGGCAAACTTATATGAAGGCAAGGAACCTGATGGGTCATATGGTATTTTACGAAAAATCGGCTAAGTCCCAAAATGATGATGTCAGAACTACACTAAAAGGTTACCACACCAAGCAAGGCAAACTTATATGAAGGCAAGGACCCATATGGGTCATATGGCATTTTACGAAAAATCGGCTAAGTCCCAAAATGAGGATGTCAGAACTACACTAAAAAGTTACCACACCAAGCAAGGCAAAGTACCTAGGTGAACCCTAGGAAGAAACACGGACCAAGTCAGATGGCCTAAGTCAAGAGAACAAGTGACCTAGGCAAAGTTGTATGACGGTGAGGACCCTGAAAAATCTGGTTAGTGTAGTTTAGACAGGGGAGGTTTTTGGGTCGGCTGAACCTCCTTATTTTGGGTTTTGACCTCCTCAAGAAGCTACACCTAGGCAAACTGCCTAGGGTGAAAGTGCGAAGACCAATCGAATAGTAAGACAAGTTTTGACCGATCGCCCTAGGCAAGCTTGTATGAAGAAAGGGACCCTATGGGTCATATGGAAATACATGAAAAATCGGCTAAGTCCCAAAATTGGGATGTCTGAACTACACTAAAAAGTTACCACATCAAGCAAGGCAAAGTACCTAGGTGAACCCTAGGAAGAAACACGGACCAAGTCAGATGGCCTAAGTCAAGAGTGCAAGTGACCTAGGCAAAGTTGTATGACGGTGAGGACCCTGAAAAATCTGGTTAGTGTAGTTTAGACAGGGGAGGTTTTTGGGTCGGCTGAACCTCCTTATTTTGGGTTTTGACCTCCTCAAGAAGCTACACCTAGGCAAACTGCCTAGGGTGAAAGTGCGAAGACCAATCGAATAGTAAGACAAGTTTTGACCGATCGCCCTAGGCAAGCTTGTATGAAGAAAGGGACCCTATGGGTTATATGGAAATTCATGAAAAATCGGCTAAGTCCCAAAATTGGGATGTCAGAACTACACTATAAAGTTACCACATCAAGCAAGGCAAAGTACCTAGGTGAACCCTAGGAAGAAACACGGACCAAGTCAGATGGCCTAAGTCAAGAGTATAAGTGACCTAGGCAAAGTTGTATGGCGCTGAGGACCCTGAAAAATCGGGTTAGTGTAGTTAAGACAGGGGAGGTTTCAGGGTCGGCTGGACCTCCTTATTTCGGGTTTTGGCCTCCTCAAGAAGACAGACCTAGGCGAATTGCCTAGGGTGAAACTGCGAAGACCAATCGAATAGTAAGACAAGTTTTGACCGATCGCCCTAGGCAAGCTTGTATGAAGAAAGGGACCCTTAGGGTCATATGGAAATTCATGAAAAATCGGCTAAGTCCCAAAATTGGGATGTCAGAACTACACTAAAAAGTTACCACATCAAGCAAGGCAAAGTACCTAGGTGAACCCTAGGAAGAAACACGGACCAAGTCAGATGGCCTAAGTCAAGAGTATAAGTGACCTAGGGAAAGTTGTATGACGGTGAGGACCCTGAAAAATCGGGTTAGTGTAGTTAAGACAGGGGAGGTTTCAGGGTCGGCCAGACCTCCTTATTTCGGGTTTTGGCCTCCTCAAGAAGACAGACCTAGGCGAATTGCCTAGGGTGAAACTGCGAAGACCAATCGAATAGTAAGACAAGTTTTGACCGATCGCCCTAGGCAAGCTTGTATGAAGAAAGGGACCCTATGGGTCATATGGAAATATACGAAAAATCGGCTAAGTCCCAAAATTGGGATGTCAGAACTACACTATAAAGTTACCACATTAGCAAGGCAGACTTGTATGAAGAACGGGACCCTGGTGAAAGTAGCAAATATCCCAAACCGAACATGAATATTATACACACAAGAGTACGAACATAAAGGAACACGGACCAAGCGTACCGAGAGAATCGGTACTATAGAACCCTCGTGGTTCTACACAAAGACTTTATGTTAGGGGTTCAAGCCCCATAGTACTCAAACGGTGACAGTAGCAAATATCCCAAAACGAACGTGAATCTTATTCACAAGAGTACGAACATAAAGGAACACGGACCAAGCGTACCGAGAGAATCGGTACTATAGAGCCCTCGTGGTTCTACACAAAGACTTTATGTTCGGGGTTCACACCCCAAATCGAACGTGGAATTTACTTTCTGATGGTCATGCGGTCGTCCAAAGGGGTCTAGTATCCTGGGATGACAAGCATCACGGGCACAGCTCGTATCAAAACAGTCGAAGAGGCCCGCGAAAGCTTGCTTTCCATGGCTATGCGATGCACAAATTGAGTTTACTCACCGTAGTATAAAACGAACGAACCGAACCTATCCGAGTAGGGATAATGGGCGCAGTAACATACTTCTGTGACCCAGCGAGAGTTGAACGAGGTGACATGAACTGTCAGTGGCTTATATCAGATGGGATACATACATGAGATTGCTTTCAAATCTACACTCGAAAACCTAACCAAGTAAAAGCGAACGTGGGGAGGATTCGAAACCGGTAACGAAATCTTAAGCTGGAAAGAGTCATCACTATGGATACATATTATGCGAAACCAATCAAGTGCTCAGTACTGATCCAAAACCTAAGAGCACTAGTGAACACCTTATTCTCACCCTAGTTCACATCCAAGTGATCGACCACGTGTGTGAAGCAAAGACCAATCGAATTCCTCAATGGACTGAACACTATGAACAAATGGCCAAAAACGTTATAACTATCCAAACATCCTACTATCTAGCGAAAGTCATCACGATGGAACCATACAATGATCTTAACCTATAGCGCTCACCTATTCCTACCCAGAGTGCAAGTGAACATATTGCTCACCCTAACCAGTTCACATCCACGTGATCGACTAACATACCGAAGTTACCACAAGTCAAAGTTATACGTTTACAAGCGCAAGACCAATCGAAAACCCCGAAAGCAATCTCGACCCAAAATGTATTATCCGTGAGTGTAGTCGAGTCTCGTACTCGTCATCTGTAATCGTCGGATAGAATATCCAGTACACGGTTGTCTTTCCAAATGAAATCTACATACAGAACTCGCTCTTGGCAAATGGGTGGCATTGGCGCAATCAGGAGCGAGTTCCCGTCCGGGTGCCAAGTGATTGGCAAATGTCTGGGGGAAAGCAACCATATATTGATTTGTCTGTTAGTGTACTGGGTGTTTGAGGTATGTAGTATCCACGCTTGGTTGGGTGTGTCAGAGGACCATGGATGCGTTCACAACCCCAATTGGGGTACATCGGGAATGATTTTGTGGAACCGATGTGCCCGGCACACACTAAGTTTTGTTGCAAGTTAATAGTGTGCCATGTCCGGGGGGGTTGTGATTAAACTCTGGTGAATTGCGTACTGTGGTGATTGGGGTATGAAAGCCCCGCAGTTGCAATGATCGGACGCGCCTAGCGTGTCCTTTAGTTGATGGTAGGGAAATGAAGGCCCTTGTCAGCTCACCTAAGTATTCATGGAAGTTTGGCATAAGGTCGCTGTGGTAGGGGTATGAAGGCCCCGTCAGCGCATGCACAATCGGGCGCACGAGCGCTTAGCGGAGTCGAATGCCGCTCAAGTGCCTGTCCGGTGCATCGGGTGTGTGTGATACGAGGGCAATGAGGTTCGCACGGGGGCTCGCCTCCCGTGTGCTACCGGACTTGACAACATATAGAACGTGGTGTTTGCTCCTCCGGGTGCAATGGGACAATGAACATTCGAACGCAAAGTCGGAATTCTGGTTGATCCTACCAGTAATATACGCTCGTCTCAAAGGTTAAGCCATGCATGTCTAAGTACAAACAGATTTAATGTGAAACCGCATAAGGCTCAGTATAACAGCTATAATTTACGAGATCATCAACCTAGTTACTTGGATAACTGTGGAAAATCTAGAGCTAATACATGCAACATGCCAGGACCCTCGCGGGAACTGGTGCACTTATTAGTCAAACCAATCGCGGGTTCTCCGTGTCATTGAGTTGAAGTCTGGATAATGATGCTGATCGTATGGTCTCGCACCGACGACAGATCTCGCAAATATCTGCCCTATCAACTATGGATGGTAGTATAGAGGACTACCATGGTTGCAACGGGTAACGGGGAATCAGGGTTCGATTCCGGAGAGGGAGCCTGAGAAATGGCTACCACATCCAAGGAAGGCAGCAGGCGCGTAAATTACCCAATCCCGGGACGGGGAGGTAGTGACGAGAAATAACAATATGAAACTCTTTAATGATGTTTCATAATTGGAATGAGTAGAGCATAAATCCTTCTACGAGGATCAAGTGGAGGGCAAGTCTGGTGCCAGCAGCCGCGGTAATTCCAGCTCCACTAGCGTATATTAAAATTGTTGCGGTTAAAACGTTCGAAGTTGATACTTGTCCAACACAGTCCGGCTCCGCCGACCCGGTCAACCCGTGGTCGGTGGGCCAAGTCGGAATCTGGTTGCGACTCAATGGTGTGGTAGGGCACCAAGTCTGTGTCATGGTGTGCCCTTCAACGGGTGCAAGTGTAACATAGAGCTCGACCGCTCACGTTTACCTTGAACAAATTAGAGTGCTTAAAGCAGGGTGCCCAAACGCCCTAGAATAATCTTGCATGGAATAATGGAATACGACCTTGGTCTAATCTTTCATTGGTTTGTACTCAGACCGGAGGTAATGATTAACAGAAGTAGTTGGGGACACTAGTATTACGGCGCGAGAGGTGAAATTCGTAGACCGTCGTAAGACTAACTAAAGCGAAGGCATTTGTCAAGGATGCTTTCTTTAATCAAGAACGAAAGTTAGAGGATCGAAGGCGATTAGATACCGCCCTAGTTCTAACCGTAAACGATGCCAACTAGCAATTGGGAGACGCTACAACCAGGTGCTCTCAGTAGCTTCCGGGAAACCAAAGTCAGGTTCCGGGGGAAGTATGGTTGCAAAGTTGAAACTTAAAGGAATTGACGGAAGGGCACCACAATGAAATGGAGCTTGCGGTTCAATTTGACTCAACACGGGAAAACTTACCAGGTCCGAACTTATGGAGGTGAGACAGATTAATAGCTCTTTCTCAAATTTAAGGGTAGTGGTGCATGGCCGTTCTTAGTTCGTGGATTGATTTGTCTGGTTAATTCCGATAACGAACGTGACTCACATATGCTAACTAGAACGCAGTCAGCGTTAATGCGTCGATGCCGATTGGAACGGGTTAGGACCTTTCGGTGGAGTATGACCTGACACCTTCGCTGTTCGTGTGCGCAAGTGCACTTACGGTACGCTGCTTAGCAGGACAATTTGTGTTTAGCAAAATGAGATCGAGCGATAACAGGTCCGTGATGCCCTTAGATGTTCTGGGCTACACGCGTGCTACAATGTGGGTAGCAGCGTGTCTCCTATTCCGAGAGGAACGGGAAATCACTCAAATACTCACTTAGTAGGGATTATGGATTGCAATGGTCCATATGAACTCGGAACTTCTAGTAAGTGCTGGTCATCAGCCAGCGTTGAATACGTCCCTGCCCTTTGTACACACCGCCCGTCGCTACTACCGATGGATTATTTAGTGAGGTCTTTGGAGATGATCGTTCGCTGGATCCTCGTGAACCGCGTCTGCTTTATCGAAGTTGACCGAACTTGATGATTTAGAGGAAGTAAAAGTCGTAACAAGGTTTCCGTAGGTGAACCTGCGGAAGGATCATTAGTGGCCAAGTGATCCTTCCAGAAGTCCGAACCTGCGGGTTGAGACTTCGGCACAAGTTGCCATATGATAATTGACGAAACACTATAGAAGTCCGAACCTGCGGGTTGAGACTTCGGCACAAGTTGCCATATGATAATTGACGTAACACTAACAAGTCCGAACCTGCGGGTTGAGACTTAGGCACACGTTGCCTTATACATGACTTCGAACAAATACACAAGTCCAAACCTGCGGGTTGAGACTTAGGCACAAGTTGCCTTATACATGACTTCGAACAAATACACAAGTCCGAACCTGCGGGTTGAGACTTAGGCACAAGTTGCCATATGAAAGTTGACGAAACACTAACAAGTCCGAACCTGCGGGTTGAGACTTAGGCACACGTTGCCTTATACATGACTTCGAACAAATACACAAGTCCGAACCTGCGGGTTGAGACTTAGGCACAAGTTGCCTTATACATACATTGGCCAAATAAACAGAAGTCCGAACCTGCGGGTTGAGACTTAGGCACAAGTTGCCATATTATATTCGATCAAACACTAGGTAGTCCGAACCTGCGGGTTGAGACTCAAGACCGTAACAAGATGTCACTATACAAGTCCGAACCTAAGGGTTGAGACTTAATGCGATCTAGATACCAAGTTGACATCCAATACCTGTTGAGCAAAACCAAAGATTCCCTGTTCTCGAATGATTACACTATATAACAGGGAATCATGAAGAAATCAAGCAAGCGTGAAACAAAGTCATCACTTGGGCATGCTCGATAGCCAACCACATGACCTTAACCTAAGAGAGCATGCAAACCACATGATACCTATAAACGATTAACCCGCCCTAGTTCAATCGTTCACCAAGTGATGACTTCAGTATGGCTAAGAGAAAAACTTTTAAATGGGAAAAACTCTAAGTCCGAACCTCCGGGTTGAGACTTCCGCGTCGGAGGTGGGCGCACCTCCTATCCGAAAGATGATGAATCAGGGGTGTTCGGTCAGCAATGGTCGGATTCCCCGTCGTAGTCCAACTATGACAATCAAAGTCAAGACCTCCGGGTTGAGACTTTCCGCGAGTACAAGCATAAAGGAACACGGACCAAGCCGTACCGAGAGAATCGGTACTAGAGCCCTCGTGGTTCTACATTGAGAGAGCCCTCGTGGTTCTCATTAGGGGCTTTATGCAAGTCGTACTCAATACTGTGGTGTGAAGTATAAAGTAGTCCTCGCCTGGTCCACGCTGCTTCGGCGGTCCTGGGTAAGATAGTTAATTCTAGCTTGCCCTATAGTGGAATGAGGACACTTAATGCTTCGTCTTTTAGCGGCGGCTAGACTCCTCCTCACGGGGAACGAGTTGACGCACACAGCGGCGGCTTACGCACTATGGCAATCATGGATGCCTGAAGATTCCGTGAAGTTCTCCCCTGGTCCACGCTGCCTCGGCAGTCCTGGGTAAAATGGAATATTTCCAGCTTGCCCTATAGTGGAAGAGGACTATCCAACAATACAAAGTCAAGACCTCCGGGTTGAGACTTTCCGCGTCGGTGGTGTCGCGCACCGCCTATCCGAAAGATGGTGTAACAGGGGTGTTCGATCAGCAATGGTCGGATGCCCCGTCATAGTCCAACTATGACAACCAAAGTCAAGACCTCCGGGTTGAGACTTTCCGCGTCCGGAGGTACGCGTACCGCCTACCCGAAAGATGGTGTGCTTCTGGGGTATTCGATGAGTCGGATACCCCGTCGTAGTCCAACTATGACAATACAAAGTCAAGACCTCCGGGTTGAGACTTCCGCGTCGGAGGTGCGCGCACCGCCTACCCGAAAGATGGTGAATCAGGGGTGTTCGATCAGCAATGGTCGGATGCCCCGTCGTAGTCCAACTATGACAATCAAAGTCAAGACCTCCGGGTTGAGACTTCCGCGTCCGGAGGTACGCGTACCGCCTACCCGAAAGATGGTGAATCAGGGGTGTTCGATCAGCAATGGTCGGATGCCCCGTCGTAGTCCAACTATGACAATACAAAGTCAAGACCTCCGGGTTGAGACTTTTCGCGAGTACAAGCATAAAGGAACACGGACCAAGCCGTACCGAGAGAATCGGTACTAGAGCCCTCGTGGTTCTACATTGAGAGAGCCCTCGTGGTTCTCATTAGGGGCTTTATGCAAGACGTACTCAATACTGTGGTGTGAAGTATAAAGTATAGAGTCCTCCACTGGTCCACGCTGCTCCGGCGGTCCTGGGTAAGATAGTTCATTCTAGCTTGCCCTATGTGGAAGAGGACTCAATACCCTACCTGTTGAGCTTGAAACAAAGTCATCACTTGGGCATGCTCATATTGCCATACAATATTCCATTATCTACTAATGAGCATGCAGCTATATGATTATAACCTGTAAACGATTACCCCGCCGTAGTTCAGCGCTTCAACCAAGTGATGACTTCAGTATGGCTAGTGTGTGAAGTATAAAGTATAGTCCTCCCCTGGTCCACACTGCTTCGGCGGTCCTGGGTAAGATAGTTAGTTCTAGCTTGCCCTATGTGGAAGAGGACACCATACTTAATACTGTGGTGTAATGAACAAAGTATAGTCCTCCACTGGTCCACGCTGCTTTGCAGTCCTGGGTAAGATAGTTAATTCTAGCTTGCCCTATGTGGAAGAGGGCATACAAGACAAAGTATAGTTCTCCCCTGGTCCACGCTGCTCCGGCGGTCCTGGGTAAGATAGTTAATTCTAGCTTGCCCTATGTGGAAGAGAGCATACATGAACCAAGAACGAAGGTTATGATCGAGGAATGATTCGACAACTAACCGATGGTATGAAATGTGAAGAATTCAAGCAAGCACACAATCAAGTCATCACTTGGGCATGCTCGATAGCCAACCTCATGACATTAACCTAGTAGAGCATGCGAAAACCAATATATATGTAAACGATGCCTCCCTAGTTCAGCGCTTCAACCAAGTGATGACTTCAGAATGGCTAAATCAAATCGGTTCAAAACATACCATCGGTACCCTATTGAAACACACAAGTCGATATCAAACCTCTTAATTGTGTAGTCCTCCACTGGTCCACGCCGCTGCGGCGGTCCTGGGTAAGATAGTTCATTCTAGCTTGCCCTATGTGGAAGAGGGCACATTACTCAATACTGTGGTGTTATGAACAAAGTATAGTCCTCCACTGGTCCACGCTGCTTCGGCGGTCCTGGGTAAGATAGTTAATTCTAGCTTGCCCTATGTGGAAGAGGGCATACAAGACAAAGTATAGTTCTCCCCTGGTCCACGCTGCTTCGGCGGTCCTGGGTAAGATAGTTAATTCTAGCTTGCCCTATGTGGAAGAGAGCATACATGAACCAAGAACGAAGGTTATGATCGAGGAATGATTCGACAACTAACCGATGGTATGAAATGTGAAGAATTCAAGCAAGCACACAATCAAGTCATCACTTGGGCATGCTCGATAGCCAACCCTATGACATTAACCTAGTAGAGCATGCGAAACCCAATATATATGTAAACGATGCCTCCCTAGTTCAGCGCTTCAACCAAGTGATGACTTCAGAATGGCTAAATCAAATCGGTTCAAAACATACCATCGGTACCCTATTGAAACACACAAGTCGATATCAAACCTCATGATTGTGTAGTCCTCCACTGGTCCACGCCGCTTCGGCCGTCCTGGGTAAAATGGAACATTCCAGCTTGCCCTATGTGGAAGAGGGCACATTACTCAATACTGTGGTGTGAAGTATAAAGATCAGTTCTCCCCTGGTCCACGCTGCTTCGGCGGTCCTGGGTAAGATAGTTCATTCTAGCTTGCCCTATGTGGAAGAGGACACTTAATACTTCGTCTCTAAGCGGCGGCTTGACTCCTCCCTACGGGGAACGGGTTTACGCGCACAGCGGCGGCTTACGCACTATGGCAGTCATGGATGCCTTACGTTTCTATGAAAAGTGTGTTCCTCCCCTGGTCCACGCTGCTTCGGCAGTCCTGGGTAAGATAGTTAGTTCTAGCTTGCCCTATGTGGAAGAGGACACGTAGACTTACTGTGGTGTGAAGTATAAAGTTCAGTTCTCCCCTGGTCCACGCCGCTTCGGCCGTCCTGGGTAAAATGGATTCATCCAGCTTGCCCTATGTGGAATGAGGACACTTTATGCTTCGTCTCTAAGCGGCGGCTTGCTCCTCCCTACGGGGAATGGGTATACGCGCACAGCGGCGGCTTACGTTATGGCAGTCATGGATGCCTTACGTTTCCATGAAAAGTGTGTTCCTCCCCTGGTCCACGCTGCTCCGGCAGTCCTGGGTAAGATAGTTAGTTCTAGCTTGCCCTATGTGGAAGAGGACACGTAGACTTACTGTGGTGTGAAGTATAAGGTTCAGTTCTCCCCTGGTCCACGCCGCTTCGGCCGTCCTGAGTAAAATGGATTCATCCAGCTTGCCCTATGTGGAATGAGGACACTTTATGCTTCGTCTCTAAGCGGCGGCTTGCTCCTCCCTACGGGGAACGGGTATACGCGCACAGCGGCGGCTTACGCAAGTTAGTCACCCTCGGCAGTGGATCACTCGGCTCATGGATCGATGAAGACCGCAGCTAACTGCGCGTCATAATGTGAACTGCAGGACACATGAACATTGATAAGTTGAACGCATATTGCACGTCGTGGGAACCTACCATGATGTACAGATGACTGAGCGCTTATATTTGAGAAATGTATCGCATACATTTAACTACGCCGTGACACCCGTCACGAGACGTGCACCATGATGTTAACTAGGGTCGCGACGACCCGCTAGCATTAAAGAACCCGTGGTTTACAATATACTGGCATTGGAATTCGAAGTATTTAGAGCGTCCGTGTTCCCGCGTGAGGCGGAAGTACGAGGAGAAGGCGTGCTTGTGGTGTCTGTGGTGGTGTTTACTGATGTCTAGCTTCAGCTTATTTATTTATTTAAATAGAAGCGAAGATGTCAAAGTAGCGTCGAAGCAGCAGCGAATAGCACAAATGATTCAAGTATGGAAGTTGACCAAAGGAACACAAACAAACTAGCGTATGGGCAAAGGAAGGTATCAGTGAGTTAAACCACACGCGGGCTAACAGCCCGTTAACCGAGT
>NW_026689851.1:62500-87500 GCF_943734765.1 Anopheles ziemanni | reverse complement strand
GTTGGTTGAGGACTTGGTGAACAAACACTTGTTGTACACTCTCCGGATGTACTTCGGGTGTCACCTGTTGTCCGAGGCCACTTGCATGGTAGCAAGCGTTGTGATACAATGGCCCTACCGGGCAAACACTTTGGGTTCGCAAGGACTTGGAGTGCCGGGACGGGTTTGCGGATCCAACACTCTGGGTACCTCCGGGTACTTGGGGTTGGTTGAGGACTTGGTGAACAAACACTTGATATACACTCTTCGGATGTACTTCGGGTATCGCCTGTTGTCCGAGACCACTTGCATGGTTAGCAAGCGTTGTGGTCTAATGGCCCTACCGGGCAAACACTTTGGGTTCGCGAGGACTTAGAGTGCTGGTAGTGGTTGGCGGACCCAACACTCTGGGTACCTCCGGGTACTTGGGGTTGGTTGAGGACTTGGTGAACAAACACTTGTTGTACACTCTCCGGATGTACTTCGGGTGTCACCTGTTGTCCGAGACCACTTGCATGGTTAGCAAGCGTTGTGGTCTAATGGCCCTACCGGGCAAACACTTTATGTTCGCGAGGACTTGGAGTGCTGGTAGTGGTTGGCGGACCCAACACTCTGGGTACCTCCGGGTACTTGGGGTTGGTTGAGAACTTGGTGAAGCTACCCCTGTCACCTTGTTCGAGGCCACTTGCATGGTCGCAAGCGTTGTGATACAATGGCCCTACCGGGCAAACACTTTGGGTTCGCAAGGACTTGGAGTGCCGGGACGGGTTGGCGGATCCAACACTCTGGGTACCTCCGGGTACTTGGGGTTGGTTGAGGACTTGGTGAGCAAACACTTGATATACGTTCTTCGGATGTACTTCGGGTGTCACCTGTTGTCCGAGGCCACTTGCATGGTCAACGGTTGAGGTGGTGATGGCGGGTCGGTGCTGTAGGGTGCCGGCCTGTTGGCTGCCTTGGCCGGGTTGGTTGGTTAACACTTGATTGGGCTTGCACCCGAGGGTAATGGCACTTGAAGGTGGGTACTGGCCGGCTGACCTGGTGTGATGGTTGGTTGGTGAACACTTGGCGGTACTTGCACTTGGCTGTGCTTGGACTTGAAGGTGGGATCCGGCTGGCCTAGGCCATTGGTGGTTGGTTGGTGGGTTAGCCCTTAGCTGGGCTGGCTGGCTGGCTGGCCATCGGTGGTGTGGTGTGGTGAGGTGTGTGGAGTCGAGCATCGCGCGCCGTTGCCTTCTTCGGAGTGTTGTAGGTACGCAAGTGCTTGCAATGCAAAGAGGTTGGTGATGGAGTGACATTGCCTTCACCATGGAGTTGCGGGTACTTAGGTACTTGCAAGGAGATGGTGGTATGGTGGTGTTGCGTGTGTGGTGTTCGATTAGAAAGATATAATTTCTAAGTCCGGATTAGTGCTGTCAGTGGGGCCGCCGCTAACAGGTCCTGCACGGCCACCGTGGGGCTTGACTTGGCGCTATTCCGGACTTGGGGCGATCACGATGTCCCCGTGCGGGACTTAGAAGATGGAAGAACACAAGTACCCTTATCCCATGACTTGTGAGCGATTGGCATACGTTACCACATGAAGAGAAAAATTGGCTAAGTCCAGGATCCATATTATATGAAGAGAAAATCGGCTAAGTCCCGGATCCATATTACATGAAGAGAAAAATCGGCTAAGTCCAGGATCCATATTATATGAAGAGAAAAATCGGCTAAGTCCAGGATCCATATATATTAACCTAATAATCGGCTAAGTCCAGGATCCATATTATATGAAGAGAAAAATCGGCTAAGTCCAGGATCCATATTACATGAAGAGAAAAATCGGCTAAGTCCCGGATCCATATATATTAACCTAATAATCGGCTAAGTCCAGGATCCATATGATATGAAGAGAAAAATCGGCTAAGTCCAAGATCCATATGATATGAACAGAAAAATCGGCTAAGTCCAGGATCCATATATAATAACCTAATAATCGGCTAAGTCCAGGATCCATATAATATGAAGAGAAAAATCGGCTAAGTCCGAGATTGGGTCGGTCGGAAATACACTATCAAGTTACCACACAAGCAAGCAAGATGGCCTAGTAATGGATCCATATCATATGAAGAGAAAAATCGGCTAAGTCCCAGATTGGGTCTGTCAGAAATACACTTCCAAGTTACCACACAAGCAAGCAAGATGGCCTTTTGATGGATCCATATGATATGAAGAGAAAAATCGGCTAAGTCCCAGATTGGGTCTGTCAGAAATACACTTTCAAGTTACCACACAAGCAAGCAAGATGGCCTAGTGATGGATCCATATGATATGAAGAGAAAAATCGGCTAAGTCCGAGATTGGGTCTGTCAGAAATACACTTTCAAGTTACCACACAAGCAAGCAAGATGGCCTAGTGATGGATCCATATAATATGAAGAGAAAAATCGGCTAAGTCCGAGATTGGGTCTGTCGGAAATACACTTTCAAGTTACCACACAAGCAAGCAAGTTACCACATGAAGAGAAAGCCGGCAAAGTCCGGGAATGTTACCACATGAACTGGAAAATGGGCAAAAACCTACCTTCACAGGCAACGTGAATAAGTCAGGCTGTAGACATCGGATCGACAAGCCAAAGACTGATATGGAAAGGAAATGAGTAGTACTAGCTTTCCTGAGAGTTGCAGAGCTTAGACTGCATATGAACGAAAGTTATTAAGCGTCAAAGTCAGAGAAGTTACCCAAAGGAACACAAGTTCCAACTTAGAGCATGTATACCGCCTAGACGGTTAGAGGTACGGCCAGGCTGAGGAATAAGGAAATGTTGGCCAACATGTTCCCTAACTATCCCCCGAAGACCGCAAAGCAATCCAACATCAACCAAGAAAGTTATAGCCCGATCAAGGAAACACCTACTTTGCACCGATATTGCACCAAATACATGTACCAAGCACCTTCGGTTGCATACCTGCAGGGGCTTACCATAGTAGGCCATGGAAGACCGATATACCGAACATAATCACTTTCTATCTCCTCGGGTGTTTGAGATAGCGCTTTGCGGTACAAGAACGAAAGTTAGACCATATCTTGGTGCATCTTTTTGCCCAAAAACACAAGACCCTATCTACCAAGGCAAGAAAGTTGTGTGGGGACAAAATGTCCAAAAGTGCCCAAAGTGGCACACTTGAACCATATATTCGAGAAAAACACAAGTGTGGGCCCGAGCTAGCAAGTTGAAATGTTCTGACCGTCAGTAGCCCTAGTTGAGGTGCACTTATCATTATATGAGGCCAACGTGCCAGCTAGTCTCTAAAGGGGCGATATGGGTGTTCCAAGGTTTGTACCCAATTGAGGAAAAAACAGGGTAAGGTACGGTGTACCGCGAATAACTCGGGCTATAGATGTCCGATCGATGAGTTTGGCATATGTATGGAAAGGTCTCGACGAGACCTAACTACCCTGAAAGTATGAAGGCAAAGACTTGAATGACCGGGAAGTAATTAAGTGCACAAGTGGTAAAGTTGCACCAAAGTCCATGTTACCCGAAGTGGT
This sequence comes from Anopheles ziemanni, assembly GCF_943734765.1. Lineage (NCBI taxonomy): Eukaryota > Metazoa > Arthropoda > Insecta > Diptera > Culicidae > Anopheles > Anopheles ziemanni. The sequence continues at coordinate 83,986 of NW_026689851.1, read as the reverse complement.
ACATGAACACCCAATATTCGACCAAAACACAAGTTTAGAGACGAGCTAGCGAGCTACATTGTTCAGACCGTCAGTAGCCCGCATCAAGACACGCATTTCATTATATTGAGCCTAGCCGCTAGCTCGACTCGAAGTCGGTCATATGGTTGGTTGATGGTTTGGACCGACCACGTGGTGTACCAAGGTTATGTACCTTTCATGAATTAAAACTCTGGCTGTATGGCACTGAGCGACAAGCTAAGGTGTGATTTGGAATAGTCTTGAGTGGGACTATTTAGGAAAAATGCGAACAAAAAATCACAAAGTCCTTGGGCGAAGCTATTAGCGAAACATAGAGCAAATTGGTACCAAAAACTATGGAAATGGGACTTGAGTCAAAAATAACCGCAAGTTGGAGAAGAGATAGCAAGCTTGCGTAGAACATTTATAACTAGTGCGTGGTATGACCAACAAAAATGTGTATGGGGCCAAGGCGCTGGCTGGCCTCCAAAGTGGTGATATGGGCGATTCAAAGTTTGTACCCAAGTATGAACAAGTATGGAAAAAACAGGGTAAGGTACCAAGTACCATGAATAACTTCGGCTGTAGATGGCCTAGCGAGGCAAACCGCATATCGTTGGAAAGGTATTGGGGAGACCTATCTACCCTGAAAGTTTCATGAGGCTGAGTTGAAAGACCACGGAGATATTAGGTGATGATGGTCCAATTCGGGGACCAAGTCGCAGGAAATGGCACTTGACCAAAATCACGCTTGGAAGGTGAATACCGGCTTACCGGTAAGAGATAGCGACTTGGCGTAGAATATTCATAAGTTGGGCGTGTAAAGACGCAACTTTCATTATATGGGGGCAACCCGGTCAGGGTGCTCCAAGTCGGTCGTTTGGTCGGTTTATGGTTTGGGCCGACCATGTGGTGTACCAAGAAGAGGTACCTTTCATGAATTATAACTCGGTCAGTTTGCCACCGAGCGACAAGTTGCGATGTGATTTGGAATGGTCTTGAGTGGGACTATCAAGCAAAAATACAAATAGAAAATCAGCTTGTCCATGGCCGAAGCTATTAGTGAAACATATAGCAAAATGGGTCCAAAAACGAATGAAATGGGACTTGGACCAAGAATAACGGCAAGTTGGAGAAGAGATAGCAAGTTGACGTAGAACATTTATATTTTGAGCATAGTATGACCAACAAAAAAGTATTTGGGGCCAAGGTGCTGGCTGGCCTCCAAAGTGGAGATATGGGCGATACAAAGTTTGTACCCAAGTACGAACAAGTATGGAAAAAACAGGGTAAGGTACCAAGTACCATTAATAACTTCGGCTGTATATGGCCGAGCGAGGCAAACGGCTCACCGTTGGAAAGGTCTCGGGGAGACCTATCTACCCTGAAAGTTTCATGAGGCTGAGTTGAAAGACCACGGAGATATTAGGTGATGATGGTCGTATTCGGGGACCAAGTCGCAGGAAATGGCACTTGACCAAAATCCCCCTTGGAAGGTGAATACCGGCTTACCGGTAAGAGATAGCGACTTGGCGTAGAATATTCATAAGTTGGGCGTGTAGAGACGCAACTTTCATTATATGGGGCCAACCCGGTCAGGGTGCTCCAAGTCGGTCGTTTGGTCGGTTTATGGTTTGGGCCGACCACGTGGTGTACCAAGTTGAGGTACCTTTCATGAATTATAACTCGGTCAGTTTGCCACCGAGCGACAAGCTGCGGTGTGTTTTGGAATGGTCTTGAGTGGGACTATCAAGGAAAAATACAAATAGAAAATCAGCTTGTCCATGGCCGAAGCTATTAGTGAAACATATAGCAAAATGGGTCCAAAAACGAATGAAATGGGACTTGGACCAAGAATAACGGCAAGTTGGAGAAGAGATAGCAAGTTGGCGTAGAACAATTATATTTGGTGCATGGTATGACCAACAAAAAAGTATTTGAGGCCAAGGTGCTGGCTGGCCTCCAAAGTGGAGATATGGGCGATCCAAAGTTTGTACCCAAGTACGAACAAGTATGGAAAAAACAGGGTAAGGTACCAAGTACCATTAATAACTTCGGCTGTAGATGGCCGAGCGAGGCAAACGGCTCACCGTTGGAAAGGTCTTGGGGAGACCTATCTACCCTGAAAGTTTCATGAGGCTGAGTTGAAAGACCACGGAGATATTAGGTGATGATGGTCGTATTCGGGGACCAAGTCGCAGGAAATGGCACTTGACCAAAATCCCCCTTGGAAGGTGAATACCGGCTTACCGGTAAGAGATAGCGACTTGGCGTAGAATATTCATAAGTTGGGCGTGTAGAGACGCAACTTTCATTATATGGGGCCAACCCGGTCAGGGTGCTCCAAGTCGGTCGTTTGGTCGGTTTATGGTTTGGGCCGACCACGTGGTGTACCAAGTTGAGGTACCTTTCATGAATTATAACTCGGTCAGTTTGCCACCGAGCGACAAGCTGCGGTGTGTTTTGGAATGGTCTTGAGTGGGACTATCAAGGAAAAATACAAATAGAAAATCAGCTTGTCCATGGCCGAAGCTATTAGTGAAACATATAGCAAAATGGGTCCAAAAACGAATGAAATGGGACTTGGACCAAGAATAACGGCAAGTTGGAGAAGAGATAGCAAGTTGGCGTAGAACAATTATATTTGGTGCATGGTATGACCAACAAAAAAGTATTTGAGGCCAAGGTGCTGGCTGGCCTCCAAAGTGGAGATATGGGCGATCCAAAGTTTGTACCCAAGTACGAACAAGTATGGAAAAAACAGGGTAAGGTACCAAGTACCATTAATAACTTCGGCTGTAGATGGCCGAGCGAGGCAAACGGCTCACCGTTGGAAAGGTCTTGGGGAGACCTATCTACCCTGAAAGTTTCATGAGGCTGAGTTGAAAGACCACGGAGATATTAGGTGATGATGGTCGTATTCGGGGACCAAGTCGCAGGAAATGGCACTTGACCAAAATCCCCCTTGGAAGGTGAATACCGGCTTACCGGTAAGAGATAGCGACTTGGCGTAGAATATTCATAAGTTGGGCGTGTAGAGACGCAACTTTCATTATATGGGGCCAACCCGGTCAGGGTGCTCCAAGTCGGTCGTTTGGTCGGTTTATGGTTTGGGCCGACCACGTGGTGTACCAAGTTGAGGTACCTTTCATGAATTATAACTCGGTCAGTTTGCCACCGAGCGACAAGCTGCGGTGTGTTTTGGAATGGTCTTGAGTGGGACTATCAAGGAAAAATACAAATAGAAAATCAGCTTGTCCATGGCCGAAGCTATTAGTGAAACATATAGCAAAATGGGTCCAAAAACGAATGAAATGGGACTTGGACCAAGAATAACGGCAAGTTGGAGAAGAGATAGCAAGTTGGCGTAGAACAATTATATTTGGTGCATAGTATGACCAACAAAAAAGTATTTGGGGCCAAGGTGCTGGCTGGCCTCCAAAGTGGAGATATGGGCGATACAAAGTTTGTACCCAAGTACGAACAAGTATGGAAAAAACAGGGTAAGGTACCAAGTACCATTAATAACTTCGGCTGTATATGGCCGAGCGAGGCAAACGGCTCACCGTTGGAAAGGTCTCGGGGAGACCTATCTACCCTGAAAGTTTCATGAGGCTGAGTTGAAAGACCACGGAGATATTAGGTGATGATGGTCGTATTCGGGGACCAAGTCGCAGGAAATGGCACTTGACCAAAATCCCGATTGGAAGGTGAATACCGGCTTACCGGTAAGAGATAGCGACTTGGCGTAGAATATTCATAAGTTGGGCGTGTAGAGACGCAACTTTCATTATATGGGGCCAACCCGGTCAGGGTGCTCCAAGTCGGTCGTTTGGTCGGTTTATGGTTTGGGCCGACCACGTGGTGTACCAAGTTGAGGTACCTTTCATGAATTATAACTCGGTCAGTTTGCCACCGAGCGACAAGCTGCGGTGTGTTTTGGAATGGTCTTGAGTGGGACTATCAAGGAAAAATACAAATAGAAAATCAGCTTGTCCATGGCCGAAGCTATTAGTGAAACATATAGCAAAATGGGTCCAAAAACGAATGAAATGGGACTTGGACCAAGAATAACGGCAAGTTGGAGAAGAGATAGCAAGTTGACGTAGAACATTTATATTTTGGGCATAGTATGACCAACAAAAAAGTATTTGGGGCCAAGGTGCTGGCTGGCCTCCAAAGTGGAGATATGGGCGATACAAAGTTTGTACCCAAGTACGAACAAGTATGGAAAAAACAGGGTAAGGTACCAAGTACCATTAATAACTTCGGCTGTATATGGCCGAGCGAGGCAAACGGCTCACCGTTGGAAAGGTCTCGGGGAGACCTATCTACCCTGAAAGTTTCATGAGGCTGAGTTGAAAGACCACGGAGATATTAGGTGATGATGGTCGTATTCGGGGACCAAGTCGCAGGAAATGGCACTTGACCAAAATCCCCCTTGGAAGGTGAATACCGGCTTACCGGTAAGAGATAGCGACTTGGCGTAGAATATTCATAAGTTGGGCGTGTAGAGACGCAACTTTCATTATATGGGGCCAACCCGGTCAGGGTGCTCCAAGTCGGTCGTTTGGTCGGTTTATGGTTTGGGCCGACCACGTGGTGTACCAAGTTGAGGTACCTTTCATGAATTATAACTCGGTCAGTTTGCCACCGAGCGACAAGCTGCGGTGTGTTTTGGAATGGTCTTGAGTGGGACTATCAAGGAAAAATACAAATAGAAAATCAGCTTGTCCATGGCCGAAGCTATTAGTGAAACATATAGCAAAATGGGTCCAAAAACGAATGAAATGGGACTTGGACCAAGAATAACGGCAAGTTGGAGAAGAGATAGCAAGTTGACGTAGAACATTTATATTTTGGGCATAGTATGACCAACAAAAAAGTATTTGGGGCCAAGGTGCTGGCTGGCCTCCAAAGTGGAGATATGGGCGATACAAAGTTTGTACCCAAGTACGAACAAGTATGGAAAAAACAGGGTAAGGTACCAAGTACCATTAATAACTTCGGCTGTATATGGCCGAGCGAGGCAAACGGCTCACCGTTGGAAAGGTCTCGGGGAGACCTATCTACCCTGAAAGTTTCATGAGGCTGAGTTGAAAGACCACGGAGATATTAGGTGATGATGGTCGTATTCGGGGACCAAGTCGCAGGAAATGGCACTTGACCAAAATCCCCCTTGGAAGGTGAATACCGGCTTACCGGTAAGAGATAGCGACTTGGCGTAGAATATTCATAAGTTGGGCGTGTAGAGACGCAACTTTCATTATATGGGGCCAACCCGGTCAGGGTGCTCCAAGTCGGTCGTTTGGTCGGTTTATGGTTTGGGCCGACCACGTGGTGTACCAAGTTGAGGTACCTTTCATGAATTATAACTCGGTCAGTTTGCCACCGAGCGACAAGCTGCGGTGTGTTTTGGAATGGTCTTGAGTGGGACTATCAAGGAAAAATACAAATAGAAAATCAGCTTGTCCATGGCCGAAGCTATTAGTGAAACATATAGCAAAATGGGTCCAAAAACGAATGAAATGGGACTTGGACCAAGAATAACGGCAAGTTAGAGAAGAGATAGCAAGTTGGCGTAGAACAATTATATTTAGTGCATGGTATGACCAAGAAAAAAGTATATGGGGCAAAGGTGCTGGCTGGCCTCCAAAGTGGAGATATGGGCGATCCAAAGTTTGTACCCAAGTATGGCAAAAACTGGTAGAGGTACCTTTCATGAATTACTGCTCAGGCTGTATGGCACTTAGCGGGACGCTTGGCTCTGGTATGGAATAGTCTTGAGTGGGACTATCAAGGAAAAATACGAACAAAAAATCACCATGTCCACGGACGAAGGTATTAGCGAAACTTAGAGCGAAATTGCGACCAAGTCGCTGGAAATGGCCCTTGGACCAAGTATACCGTCAAGGCGGTACGAGATAGCGAGTTGACGTGGAATATTTATAAAATTGCCTCCACGAGACGAAAGTTTAGTTATATGGGGCCAACCCGCTCAGGGTTGTCCAAGTCGGTCATATGGCTGATCGAAATTTTCGACCAAGTACTGAGAAAACAGGGTAAGGTACCGTGTACCTCGAATAACTTTGGCTGTAGATGTCCGAGCGAGGCAAACGGCATAGCGTTGGAAAGGTCTTGAGGTGTTCTAGGCACCCTGAAAGTTTGAAAAGGCTATCTGGAAAACTCGTGGAGATATTAGAGAAACATTGGGCCCAAAAGATACCAAGTCGCAGGAAATGGGCCCTCCAAGAACACCCTAAAATCCCAATTACGGCTAAGTTGCAGGCCAGCTAGCGAAGTGAAATGTTCTAGGCATAACTAGAACACGTTAATGCGCAACTTTTTGAATCAGAACTTTTTTCGATATCTGGTCCCCAAAGGGGGGATATGGGCGATCCAAGGATTTTTCCAAGTTTCGGTACTTTTTACGGTATCGCTCATAGCTCCGGCTGTAAGCAAGCAAATGACAATCTAAGACATGATTTGGAAAGGTATTGAGTAGTACTAACTTACGTTAGAACACAGCGAAGCGCTATCGGTTCATGGCAAGGCCGATATAAACAGTCAAAGATGAAAAATGTTGATAAAATGAACAAAAATTACTTTGGTACGCGAATAGCGGCCAGGGATGAAGAGGTACGAAGTTGGTGTAGAACAATTATAATTAGGGCTTGGTACGCTCTAAAAGTTTGCCGAAGACCGCAAAGCGCTCAGACCCATAGAAAGTGGCCATTTGGGCCGAACAGTGCATGCAAAGAGGTGAAAATGCAAAAATTGCACTTTGGGGGGCGATTTGCGGGGGGAAGGAGGGGTCGGAGGGCAAAATGTCCCTTGACCAAAAAGTTTTATCTCGTCGAGATCTACAACATTGCCGAAGACCGCAAAGCGCTAGCTCGCAATCGAAAAATCGAGAATTTGAAAATTTTCTAAGTCTTGGGCTCCCTAAGGAAAAGTTTCAAAAATCACGTTTGTCCCCTATTTTGAAGGGGAAGGAGTCGGTTCCGGGGCATGGTGTCTTCGGCAAAAAGTCTTATCTTTTTGCGTACTTTCGACTAGTTCAATAAAAATTTTTGACCCAAAATTTGTTCGGCGGACCCCTAGGTCGAAAAACCCGAAAAAAGTCGAAAAAAGTCGAAAATGTCGAAAAATGAGAAAACCTCATATTCGGACTCTACACGAGCCCCAGATATTGAAAAGTGAAATCCGCGGTCGATTTGGAACAAAAAATTTACCTAGGCAAAGTTGTATGGAGGTAGGGACCCCTGAGAAAAAAGTTTGGTCCCGAGGCTCCTTGGACCACCAAGTCCCTAGGTCGGACCAAAATCGGAAAAAATCCGACCAAAGTCGAAAGTGTCGAAAATTTTAAAAAACCCCTTTTGGGGCCCTATGGCCTCCCTAGATAATGAAAAGTGAGGTCCGCGGCCGATCCGGAAGAAAAACTTGACCTAGGGAAACTTGTATGACGGTGGGGACCCAAAAAAATTTCGATGAGTGTAGTTTAGACAGGCCGGAAAATGTATCGGTGGTCCGTATCAAGGGACGTCTTTTAGTTCCATGGGGTGGTGGTCGTCGAACAAAGTCGCCTAGGTCGACCACCAGAAAGACCAGTCGTGTTGTAATGGATGTTTTGACCACTTTACTAGGGAAACCTAGTAGGTCGAAGCAAATTTGGGGTTCGAGATGAGTTGGTGAAAGTTGGTCCAACCTAGGTGTGCTTGGTGGAGGTTGACCATGAAAGTAGAGCATGATGGGAATGACCATAACTTTGGTTCTAGATGTCGGATCGGTACACTTTCGGCAGTTTTGGAAAGGTGAAGGCCTACTCTAGCTATGTTTCCTACCAAGCTGAGCGCCTACTAGTGACCCGGAGGAGGTATTAAGGGTCAAAGGCAAAAAGGGGTACCCTAAAGTGCATGTGACCAAGAAAATGGGAAAAACGGTATCGCCTATAGCTCAGGCTGTATGGCTCGGATCGGAAAGCTTGGATATGCGTTGGAAAGGTCTTGACGAGCGCTAGCTATGTGTCCTACCAAGCGAAGCGCTAGGTGTTGAGCAAGTCGGTCATATTAGAGGGCAAAGGTGAAAAATGGTGGTTTAGAGGCGAAAATTCACCTTATGATCGAAAATAGCGGGCGAACGATAAGAGCTACGAACACGGCGTAGAACAATCATAAGTACGTTACCACAAGACCTAACTTTGGCCAATATAGAGCGAGAAGATCGGAGGTACCCATCAGGGTGATATGGCTGGTTCAAAGTTGGACCAAAACGAGACTTGAGAAATGGGTTGAAACACGGTATCGCGAATAACTCAGGCTGTATGGAACGGATCGACAAGCTAAGATCAGTGTTGGAAAGGTCGAACCGAGCGCTAACTATAATCCCAAACAACCGAAGCGCTAAGTGTTGAGCAAAACTGAGTTATTAAGCGACAAAGTGGAAAAATAATACCAAAATTTCCAAAAATCACACAAGACCAAGAATACCGAGCAGGCGGTAAGAGATAGCGGGTTGACGTAGAATACTTATAAGTTTGCCTCTACGAGACCTAAAAGTCGTCCATAGACAGCGAGAAGATCGGACCACTCTGGAAGGGTGATACGAGTGGTCAAAAATTGGCAAAAATGAAACATGGCTAAAATGGATTTGACTTGTGCACCGTATAGCTCCGGCTGTATGGCATGGATTGTTAAGCTAGGATATGTTTTGGAAAGGTAACACCCAGCGCTAGATACGACTAGAAGAAAGCAAAGCGCTAACTAGCATGATTTGGAAGTTATTAAGTGTCAAAGTCGAAAAATGTTACCAAAATTGAAACTCGAGTACATTGGGCCAAAAAGTACAAGTTGTGAAATTTGGACTTACGAGTAAAATACCGAGCAGGCGGTAAGAGATAGAGACTTGGTGTAGAACAATTATATGTTGTGCATGTTATAACCTATATTTGGCCCGAACATAGTGACGAGATCGGTGGTACCCAAAAGGGTGGTACAGGTGTTAGATGGTTTTCCCAGAGCATAAGCTCCACATGATATGGAAAACGGGAAACATCATAACTTCGGCTGTATGGCATGGAATGGAACGAACAAGGTATCGATGGAAAGAGAAAAGGTAGCGCTAACTATAATTCCTACCAAGCAAAGCGCTAGCATGTGACCGTTCGGGTGTTATTGTGAGTCAAAGTCAGAAATTGTTACCACGAGAGGCGAAAATCCGACTAAGTCCATGAATACCGGGCTGGCGGTAAGAGATACGGCTTGGCCGTAGAACATTTATAAGTTGGCCAATACAAGACCTAAGTTTCGTCCATAGACGACAAGAAGATCGAAGATACGTGAAGGTGAGATATGGGCGTCCCAAAGTGGGCCTTTGAAAAAGTGACAAACTTCCCTTATAACAGCATACACCAAATATCTCTGGCTCTATGGCACCGAATAAGAAGTTAAGGTCAGCGATAGAAAGGTGATAGTCAGCGCTAAATATCATACGAACAGAGTGAAGCGCTAAAGGGAAAGGATCTTGGTGATATAAGGTGACAAAGTCGAGAAAAGTTGCCTCAAAATCATGAAAAATGTGAAAAAATGGCTAAGTCCCGGGTGCCTTAAGGGCAGGTTGATCGAATGTACCGAGCTGGCGGTACGAGATAGAGACTTGGTGTAGAACAATTATATGTTTGGCATGGCAAGACCTACATTCGGTCAATACAAAGTGAGAAGATCAAAGATACCCGCAAGGGTGATATTGGTGTCCAAAGGAAAAAAGCACTAAGTCAAGAAGTCAGTATGCGATGAAACACGGACCAAGAGTACCAAGCAATTGGTGCAAGTTAGAGCCTTAATGGTTCAAGATAGAGACTTGGTGTAGAACAATTATAAGTTTGGCATACCAAGACCTACATTTGGTCAATACATGGTGCGAAGATCAAAGATACCCGTAAGGGTGATATAGGTGTCCAAAGGTAAAAAGCACTAAGTCTTGGGAAACTTATATGAAGAAAAAGGACCCTGATGGGTCATATAGGATGGATCGAAAAATCGGCTAAGTCCCAAAATGGGGATGTCAGAACTACACTCAAATGTTACCACACCAAGCAAGGCAAACTTATATGAAGCAAAGGACCCTGATGGGTCATATGGTATTTTACGAAAAATCGGCTAAGTCCCAAAATGGGGATGTCAGAACTACACTCATGTGTTACCACACCAAGCAAGGCAAACTTATATGAAGGCAAGGACCCTGATGGGTCATATGGTATTTTACGAAAAATCGGCTAAGTCCCAAAATGATGATGTCAGAACTACACTCAAATGTTACCACACCAAGCAAGGCAAACTTATATGAAGCAAAGGACCCATATGGGTCATATGGTATTTTACGAAAAATCGGCTAAGTCCCAAAATGATGATGTCAGAACTACACTCAAATGTTACCACACCAAGCAAGGCAAACTTATATGAAGCAAAGGACCCTGATGGGTCATATGGTATTTTACGAAAAATCGGCTAAGTCCCAAAATGGTGATGTCAGAACTACACTCAAATGTTACCATACCAAGCAAGGCAAACTTATATGAAGCAAAGGACCCTGATGGGTCATATGGTATTTTACGAAAAATCGGCTAAGTCCCAAAATGGGGATGTCAGAACTACACTCAAATGTTACCACACCAAGCAAGGCAAACTTATATGAAGGCAAGGACCCTGATGGGTCATATGGTATTTTACGAAAAATCGGCTAAGTCCCAAAATGGGGATGTCAGAACTACACTAAAAAGTTACCACACCAAGCAAGGCAAACTTATATGAAGCAAAGGACCCATATGGGTCATATGGTATTTTACGAAAAATCGGCTAAGTCCCAAAATGATGATGTCAGAACTACACTCAAATGTTACCACACCAAGCAAGGCAAACTTATATGAAGGAAAGGACCCTGATGGGTCATATGGTATGGATCGAAAAATCGGCTAAGTCCCAAAATGGGGATGTCAGAACTACACTCAAATGTTACCACACCAAGCAAGGCAAACTTATATGAAGCAAAGGACCCTGATGGGTCATATGGGATTTTACGAAAAATCGGCTAAGTCCCAAAATGATGATGTCAGAACTACACTCAAATGTTACCATACCAAGCAAGGCAAACTTATATGAAGCAAAGGACCCATATGGGTCATATGGTATTTTACGAAAAATCGGCTAAGTCCCAAAATGATGATGTCAGAACTACACTCAAATGTTACCACACCAAGCAAGGCAAACTTATATGAAGGAAAGGACCCTGATGGGTCATATGGTATGGATCGAAAAATCGGCTAAGTCCCAAAATGGGGATGTCAGAACTACACTCAAATGTTACCACACCAAGCAAGGCAAACTTATATGAAGCAAAGGACCCTGATGGGTCATATGGGATTTTACGAAAAATCGGCTAAGTCCCAAAATGATGATGTCAGAACTACACTCAAATGTTACCATACCAAGCAAGGCAAACTTATATGAAGGAAAGGACCGATATGGGTCATATGGTATTTTACGAAAAATCGGCTAAGTCCCAAAATGAGGATGTCAGAACTACACTAAAAAGTTACCACACCAAGCAAGGCAAAGTACCTAGGTGAACCCTAGGAAGAAACACGGACCAAGTCAGATGGCCTAAGTCAATAGAACAAGTGACCTAGGCAAAGTTGTATGGCGCTGAGGACCCTGAAAAATCTGGTTAGTGTAGTTTAGACAGGGTAGGTTTTTGGGTCGGCCGAACCCCCTTATTTTGGGTTTTGGCCTAATCAAGAAGCTACACCTAGGCAAACTGCCTAGGGTGAAAGTGCGAAGACCAATCGAATAGTAAGACAAGTTTTGACCGATCGCCCTAGGCAAGCTTGTATGAAGAAAGGGACCCTAAGGGTCATATGGAAATACATGAAAAATCGGCTAAGTCCCAAAATTGGGATGTCAGAACTACACTAAAAAGTTACCACATCAAGCAAGGCAAACTACCTAGGTGAACCCTAGCAAGAAACACGGACCAAGTCAGATGGCCTAAGTCAAGAGTGCAAGTGACCTAGGCAAAGTTGTATGACGGTGAGGACCCTGAAAAATCTGGTTAGTGTAGTTTAGACAGGGGAGGTTTTTGGGTCGGCTGAACCTCCTTATTTTGGGTTTTGACCTCCTCAAGAAGCTACACCTAGGCAAACTGCCTAGGGTGAAAGTGCGAAGACCAATCGAATAGTAAGACAAGTTTTGACCGATCGCCCTAGGCAAGCTTGTATGAAGAAAGGGACCCTTAGGGTCATATGGAAATTCATGAAAAATCGGCTAAGTCCCAAAATTGGGATGTCAGAACTACACTAAAAAGTTACCACATCAAGCAAGGCAAAGTACCTAGGTGAACCCTAGGAAGAAACACGGACCAAGTCAGATGGCCTAAGTCAAGAGTATAAGTGACCTAGGCAAAGTTGTATGGCGCTGAGGACCCTGAAAAATCGGGTTAGTGTAGTTAAGACAGGGGAGGTTTCAGGGTCGGCCAGACCTCCTTATTTCGGGTTTTGGCCTCCTCAAGAAGACAGACCTAGGCGAATTGCCTAGGGTGAAACTGCGAAGACCAATCGAATAGTAAGACAAGTTTTGACCGATCGCCCTAGGCAAGCTTGTATGAAGAAAGGGACCCTTAGGGTCATATGGAAATTCATGAAAAATCGGCTAAGTCCCAAAATTGGGATGTCAGAACTACACTAAAAAGTTACCACATCAAGCAAGGCAAAGTACCTAGGTGAACCCTAGGAAGAAACACGGACCAAGTCAGATGGCCTAAGTCAAGAGTATAAGTGACCTAGGCAAAGTTGTATGGCGCTGAGGACCCTGAAAAATCGGGTTAGTGTAGTTAAGACAGGGGAGGTTTCAGGGTCGGCCAGACCTCCTTATTTCGGGTTTTGGCCTCCTCAAGAAGACAGACCTAGGCGAATTGCCTAGGGTGAAACTGCGAAGACCAATCGAATAGTAAGACAAGTTTTGACCGATCGCCCTAGGCAAGCTTGTATGAAGAAAGGGACCCTATGGGTCATATGGAAATTCATGAAAAATCGGCTAAGTCCCAAAATTGGGATGTCAGAACTACACTATAAAGTTACCACATTAGCAAGGCAGACTTGTATGAAGAACGGGACCCAGGTGAAAGTAGCAAATATCCCAAACCGAACATGAATATTATACACACAAGAGTACGAACATAAAGGAACACGGACCAAGCGTGCCGAGAGAATCGGTACTATAGAGCCCTCGTGGTTCTACACAAAGACTTTATGTTAGGGGTTCAAGCCCCATAGTACTCAAACGGTGACAGTAGCAAATATCCCAAACCGAACATGAATATTATACACACAAGAGTACGAACATAAAGGAACACGGACCAAGCGTGCCGAGAGAATCGGTACTATAGAGCCCTCGTGGTTCTACACAAAGACTTTATGTTAGGGGTTCAAGCCCCATAGTACTCAAACGGTGACAGTAGCAAATATCCAAAAACGAACTGGAATTTACATTCTGTTGGTCATGCGGTCGTCCAAAGGGGTCTAGTATCCTGGGATGACAAGCATCACGGGCACAGTCTCGTATCAAAACAGTCGAAGAGGCCCGCGAAAGCTTGCTTTCCATGGCTATGCGATGCACAAATTGAGTTTCTCCGTAGTTATACACAGCGCACAGGTGAAAGTAGCAAATATCCCAAATCGAACATGAATTTTATACACACAAGAGTACAAACATAAAGGAACACGGACCAAGCGTACCGAGAGAATCGGTACTAGAGCCCTTGTGGTTCTACATTGAGAGCCCTCGTGGTTCTACATAGATACTTTATGTTAGGGGTTCCAACCCCATAGTACTAGAACGGTGGAAGTAGCAAATAAACCGAACGTGGAATTTACTTTCTGATGGTCATGCGGTCGTCCAAAGGGGTCTAGTATCCTGGGATGACAAGCATCACGGGCACAGCTCGTATCAAAACAGTCGAAGAGGCCCGCGAAAGCTTGCTTTCCATGGCTATGCGATGCACAAATTGAGTTTACTCACCGTAGTATAAAACGAACGAACCGAACCTATCCGAGTAGGGATAATGGGCGCAGTAACATACTTCTGTGACCCAGCGAGAGTTGAACGAGGTGACATGAACTGTCAGTGGCTTATATCAGATGGGATACATACATGAGATTGCTTTCAAATCTACACTCGAAAACCTAACCAAGTAAAAGCGAACGTGGGGAGGATTCGAAACTGGTAACGAAATCTTAAGCTGGAAAGAGTCATCACTATGGATACATATTATGCGAAACCAATCAAGTGCTCATTACTGATCCAAAACCGAAGAGCACTAGTGAACACCTTAATCTCACCCTAGTTCACATCCAAGTGATCGACCACGTGTGTGAAGCAAAGACCAATCGAATTCCTGAATGAACCGAACACTATGAACAAATGGCCAAAAACGTTATAACTATCCAAACATACTACTATCTAGCGAAAGTCATCACGATGGAACCATACCATGATCTTTAACCTATAGCGCTCACCATATTCCTACCCAGAGTGCAAGTGAACAGATTGCTCACCCCTACCCAGTTCACAACCACGTGATCGACTAACATACCGAGGTTACCACAAGTCAAAGTTATACGTTTACAAGCGCAAGACCAATCGAAAACCCCGAAAGCAATCTCGACCCAAAATGTATTATCCGTGAGTGTAGTCGAGTCTCGTACTCGTCATCTGTAATCGTCGGATAGAATATCCAGTACACGGTTGTCTTTCCAAATGAAATCTACATACAGAACTCGCTCTTGGCAAATGGGTGGCATTGGCGCAATCAGGAGCGAGTTCCCGTCCGGGTGCCAAGTGATTGGCAAATGTCTGGGGGAAAGCAACCATATGTTGATTTGTCTGTTAGTGTACTGGGTGTTTGAGGTATGTAGTATCCACGCTTGGTTGGGTGTGTCAGAGGACCATGGATGCGTTCACAACCCCAATTGGGGTACATCGGGAATGATTTTGTGGAACCGATGTGCCCGGCACACACTAAGTTTTGTTGCAAGTTAATAGTGTGCCATGTCCGGGGGGGTTGTGATTAAACTCTGGTGAATTGCGTACTGTGGTGATTGGGGTATGAATGCCCCGCAGTTGCAATGATCGGACGCGCCTAGCGTGTCCTTTAGTTGATGGTAGGGAAATGAAGGCCCTTGTCAGCTCACCTAAGTATTCATGGAAGTTTGGCATAAGGTCGCTGTGGTAGGGGTATGAAGGCCCCGTCAGCGCATGCACAATCGGGCGCACGTGCGCTTAGCGGAGTCGAATGCCGCTCAAGTGCCTGTCCGGTGCATCGGGTGTGTGTGATACGAGGGCAATGAGGTTCGCACGGGGGCTCGCCTCCCGTGTGCTACCGGACTTGACAACATATAGAACGTGGTGTTTGCTCCTCCGGGTGCAATGGGACAATGAACATTCGAACGCAAAGTCGGAATTCTGGTTGATCCTACCAGTAATATACGCTCGTCTCAAAGGTTAAGCCATGCATGTCTAAGTACAAACAGATTTAATGTGAAACCGCATAAGGCTCAGTATAACAGCTATAATTTACGAGATCATCAACCTAGTTACTTGGATAACTGTGGAAAATCTAGAGCTAATACATGCAACATGCCAGGACCCTCGCGGGAACTGGTGCACTTATTAGTCAAACCAATCGCGGGTTCTCCGTGTCATTGAGTTGAAGTCTGGATAATGATGCTGATCGTATGGTCTCGCACCGACGACAGATCTCGCAAATATCTGCCCTATCAACTATGGATGGTAGTATAGAGGACTACCATGGTTGCAACGGGTAACGGGGAATCAGGGTTCGATTCCGGAGAGGGAGCCTGAGAAATGGCTACCACATCCAAGGAAGGCAGCAGGCGCGTAAATTACCCAATCCCGGGACGGGGAGGTAGTGACGAGAAATAACAATATGAAACTCTTTAATGATGTTTCATAATTGGAATGAGTAGAGCATAAATCCTTCTACGAGGATCAAGTGGAGGGCAAGTCTGGTGCCAGCAGCCGCGGTAATTCCAGCTCCACTAGCGTATATTAAAATTGTTGCGGTTAAAACGTTCGAAGTTGATACTTGTCCAACACAGTCCGGCTCCGCCGACCCGGTCAACCCGTGGTCGGTGGGCCAAGTCGGAATCTGGTTGCGACTCAATGGTGTGGTAGGGCACCAAGTCTGTGTCATGGTGTGCCCTTCAACGGGTGCAAGTGTAACATAGAGCTCGACCGCTCACGTTTACCTTGAACAAATTAGAGTGCTTAAAGCAGGGTGCCCAAACGCCCTAGAATAATCTTGCATGGAATAATGGAATACGACCTTGGTCTAATCTTTCATTGGTTTGTACTCAGACCGGAGGTAATGATTAACAGAAGTAGTTGGGGACACTAGTATTACGGCGCGAGAGGTGAAATTCGTAGACCGTCGTAAGACTAACTAAAGCGAAGGCATTTGTCAAGGATGCTTTCTTTAATCAAGAACGAAAGTTAGAGGATCGAAGGCGATTAGATACCGCCCTAGTTCTAACCGTAAACGATGCCAACTAGCAATTGGGAGACGCTACAACCAGGTGCTCTCAGTAGCTTCCGGGAAACCAAAGTCAGGTTCCGGGGGAAGTATGGTTGCAAAGTTGAAACTTAAAGGAATTGACGGAAGGGCACCACAATGAAATGGAGCTTGCGGTTCAATTTGACTCAACACGGGAAAACTTACCAGGTCCGAACTTATGGAGGTGAGACAGATTAATAGCTCTTTCTCAAATTTAAGGGTAGTGGTGCATGGCCGTTCTTAGTTCGTGGATTGATTTGTCTGGTTAATTCCGATAACGAACGTGACTCACATATGCTAACTAGAACGCAGTCAGCGTTAATGCGTCGATGCCGATTGGAACGGGTTAGGACCTTTCGGTGGAGTATGACCTGACACCTTCGCTGTTCGTGTGCGCAAGTGCACTTACGGTACGCTGCTTAGCAGGACAATTTGTGTTTAGCAAAATGAGATCGAGCGATAACAGGTCCGTGATGCCCTTAGATGTTCTGGGCTACACGCGTGCTACAATGTGGGTAGCAGCGTGTCTCCTATTCCGAGAGGAACGGGAAATCACTCAAATACTCACTTAGTAGGGATTATGGATTGCAATGGTCCATATGAACTCGGAACTTCTAGTAAGTGCTGGTCATCAGCCAGCGTTGAATACGTCCCTGCCCTTTGTACACACCGCCCGTCGCTACTACCGATGGATTATTTAGTGAGGTCTTTGGAGATGATCGTTCGCTGGATCCTCGTGAACCGCGTCTGCTTTATCGAAGTTGACCGAACTTGATGATTTAGAGGAAGTAAAAGTCGTAACAAGGTTTCCGTAGGTGAACCTGCGGAAGGATCATTAGTGGCCAAGTGATCCTTCCAGAAGTCCGAACCTGCGGGTTGAGACTTCGGCACAAGTTGCCATATGATAATTGACGAAACACTATAGAAGTCCGAACCTGCGGGTTGAGACTTCGGCACAAGTTGCCATATGATAATTGACGAAACACTATAGAAGTCCGAACCTGCGGGTTGAGACTTAGGCACACGTTGCCTTATACATGACTTCGAACAAATACACAAGTCCGAACCTGCGGGTTGAGACTTAGGCACAAGTTACCTTATACATGACTTCGAACAAATACACAAGTCCGAACCTGCGGGTTGAGACTTAGGCACAAGTTGCCATATGAAAGTTGACGAAACACTAACAAGTCCGAACCTGCGGGTTGAGACTTAGGCACACGTTGCCTTATACATGACTTCGAACAAATACACAAGTCCGAACCTGCGGGTTGAGACTTAGGCACAAGTTGCCTTATACATACATTGGCCAAATAAACAGAAGTCCGAACCTGCGGGTTGAGACTTAGGCACAAGTTGCCATATTATATTCGATCAAACACTAAGTAGTCCGAACCTGCGGGTTGAGACTCAAGACCGTAACAAGATGTCACTATACAAGTCCGAACCTAAGGGTTGAGACTTAATGCGATCTAGATACCAAGTTGACATCCAATACCTGTTGAGCAAAACCAAAGATTCCCTGTTCTCGAATGATTACACTATATAACAGGGAATCATGAAGAAATCAAGCAAGCGTGAAACAAAGTCATCACTTGGGCATGCTCGATAGCCAACCACATGACCTTAACCTAAGAGAGCATGCAAACCACATGATACCTATAAACGATTAACCCGCCCTAGTTCAATCGTTCACCAAGTGATGACTTCAGCATGGCTAAGAGAAAAACTTTTAAATGGGAAAAACTCTAAGTCCGAACCTCCGGGTTGAGACTTCCGCGTCGGAGGTGGGCGCACCTCCTATCCGAAAGATGATGAATCAGGGGTGTTCGGTCAGCAATGGTCGGATGCCCCGTCGTAGTCCAACTATGACAATCAAAGTCAAGACCTCCGGGTTGAGACTTTCCGCGAGTACAAGCATAAAGGAACACGGACCAAGCCGTACCGAGAGAATCGGTACTAGAGCCCTCGTGGTTCTACATTGAGAGAGCCCTCGTGGTTCTCATTAGGGGCTTTATGCAAGTAGTACTCAATACTGTGGTGTGAAGTATAAAGTATAGTCTTCGCCTGGTCCACGCTGCTTCGGCGGTCCTGGGTAAGATAGTTCATTCTAGCTTGCCCTATAGTGGAATGAGGACACTTAATGCTTCGTCTTTTAGCGGCGGCTAGACTCCTCCTCACGGGGAACGAGTTGACGCACACAGCGGCGGCTTACGCACTATGGCAATCATGGATGCCTGAAGATTCCGTGAAGTTCTCCCCTGGTCCACGCTGCCTCGGCAGTCCTGGGTAAAATGGAATATTTCCAGCTTGCCCTATAGTGGAAGAGGACTATCCAACAATACAAAGTCAAGACCTCCGGGTTGAGACTTTCCGCGTCGGTGGTGTCGCGCACCGCCTATCCGAAAGATGGTGTAACAGGGGTGTTCGATCAGCAATGGTCGGATGCCCCGTCATAGTCCAACTATGACAACCAAAGTCAAGACCTCCGGGTTGAGACTTTCCGCGTCCGGAGGTACGCGTACCGCCTACCCGAAAGATGGTGTGCTTCTGGGGTATTCGATGAGTCGGATACCCCGTCGTAGTCCAACTATGACAATCAAAGTCAAGACCTCCGGGTTGAGACTTCCGCGTCCGGAGGTACGCGTACCGCCTACCCGAAAGATGGTGAATCAGGGGTGTTCGATCAGCAATGGTCGGATGCCTCGTCGTAGTCCAACTATGACAATCAAAGTCAAGACCTCCGGGTTGAGACTTTCTGCGAGTACAAGCATAAAGGAACACGGACCAAGCCGTACCGAGAGAATCGGTACTAGAGCCCTTGTGGTTCTACATTGAGAGAGCCCTCGTGGTTCTCATTAGGGGCTTTATGCAAGAAGTACTCAATACTGTGGTGTGAAGTATAAAGTATAGAGTCCTCCACTGGTCCACGCTGCTCCGGCGGTCCTGGGTAAGATAGTTCATTCTAGCTTGCCCTATGTGGAAGAGGACTCAATACCCTACCTGTTGAGCTTGAAACAAAGTCATCACTTGGGCATGCTCATATTGCCATACACAATTACATTATATTCGAATGAGCATGCAAGCGACCCTATATAGACCGAACCAAAACGATAGATACCGCCGTAGTTCACCCCCACCAAGTGATGACTTCAGTATGGCTAGTGTGTGAAGTATAAAGTATAGTCCTCCCCTGGTCCACACTGCTTCGGCGGTCCTGGGTAAGATAGTTAGTTCTAGCTTGCCCTATGTGGAAGAGGACACAATACTTAATACTTAGAGTACAAGCATAAAGGAACACGGACCAAGCCGTACCGAGAGAATCGGTACTAGAGCCCTCGTGGTTCTACATTGAGAGAGCCCTCGTGGTTCTCATTAGGGGCTTTATGCAAGTCGTACTCAATACTGTGGTGTGAAGTATAAAGTATAGAGTCCTCCACTGGTCCACGCTGCTCCGGCGGTCCTGGGTAAGATAGTTCATTCTAGCTTGCCCTATGTGGAAGAGGACTCAATACCCTACCTGTTGAGCTTGAAACAAAGTCATCACTTGGGCATGCTCATATTGCCATACAATATTCCATTATCTACTAATGAGCATGCAGCTATATGATTATAACCTGTAAACGATTACCCCGCCGTAGTTCAGCGCTTCAACCAAGTGATGACTTCAGTATGGCTAGTGTGTGAAGTATAAAGTATAGTCCTCCCCTGGTCCACACTGCTTCGGCGGTCCTGGGTAAGATAGTTAGTTCTAGCTTGCCCTATGTGGAAGAGGACACCATACTTAATACTGTGGTGTAATGAACAAAGTATAGTCCTCCACTGGTCCACGCTGCTTCGGCGGTCCTGGGTAAGATAGTTAGTTCTAGCTTGCCCTATGTGGAAGAGGGCATACAAGACAAAGTATAGTTCTCCCCTGGTCCACGCTGCTCCGGCGGTCCTGGGTAAGATAGTTAATTCTAGCTTGCCCTATGTGGAAGAGGACTCAATACCCTACCTGTTGAGCTTGAAACAAAGTCATCACTTGGGCATGCTCTATAGCCAATCACATGACATTAACCTAAGAGAGCATGCAGCGTATTATCCCAATGCAAAGTAAACGATAGACTCGCCCTAGTTCAGAGCTTCAACCAAGTGATGACTTCAATTTGGCTAGTGTGTGAAGTATAAAGTATAGTCCTCCCCTGGTCCACACTGCTTCGGCGGTCCTGGGTAAGATAGTTAATTCTAGCTTGCCCTATGTGGAAGAGGACACCATACTTAATACTGTGGTGTAATGAACAAAGTATAGTCCTCCACTGGTCCACGCTGCTCCGGCGGTCCTGGGTAAGATAGTTCATTCTAGCTTGCCCTATGTGGAAGAGGGCATACAAGACAAAGTATAGTTCTCCCCTGGTCCACGCTGCTTCGGCGGTCCTGGGTAAGATAGTTAATTCTAGCTTGCCCTATGTGGAAGAGAGCATACATGAACCAAGAACGAAGGTTATGATCGAGGAATGATTCGACAACTAACCGATGGTATGAAATGTGTAGAATTCAAGCAAGCACACAATCAAGTCATCATTTGGGCATGCTCGATAGCCAACCCTATGACATTAACCTAGTAGAGCATGCAACGTATAATATCCCAATGCAAAGTAAACGATAGACACGCCCTAGTTCAGCGCTTCAACCAAGTGATGACTTCAGAATGGCTAAATCAAATCGGTTCAAAACATACCATCGGTACCCTATTGAAACACACAAGTCGATATCAAACCTCATGATTGTGTAGTCCTCCACTGGTCCACGCCGCTTCGGCCGTCCTGGGTAAAATGGAACATTCCAGCTTGCCCTATGTGGAAGAGGGCACATTACTCAATA
>NW_026689851.1:40000-55000 GCF_943734765.1 Anopheles ziemanni | reverse complement strand
GGTTAGCCCTTAGCTGGGCTGGCTGGCTGGCTGGCCATCGATGGTGTGGTGTGGTGTGATGGTTGGTTGGTGAACACTTGGCGGTACTTGCACTTGGCTGTGCTTGGACTTGAAGGTGGGATCCGGCTGGCCTAGGCCATTGGTGGTTGGTTGGTGGGTTAGCCCTTAGCTGGGCTGGCTGGCTGGCTGGCCATCGGTGGTGTGGTGTGGTGAGGTGTGTGGAGTCGAGCATCGCGCGCCGTTGCCTTCTTCGGAGTGTTGTAGGTACGCAAGTGCTTGCAATGCAAAGAGGTTGGTGATGGAGTGACATTGCCTTCACCATGGAGTTGCGGGTACTTAGGTACTTGCAAGGAGATGGTGGTATGGTGGTGTTGCGTGTGTGGTGTTCGATTAGAAAGATATAATTTCTAAGTCCGGATTAGTGCTGTCAGTGGGGCCGCCGCTAACAGGTCCTGCACGGCCACCGTGGGGCTTGACTTGGCGCTATTCCGGACTTGGGGCGATCACGATGTCCCCGTGCGGGACTTAGAAGATGGAAGAACACAAGTACCCTTATCCCATGACTTGTGAGCGATTGGCATACGTTACCACATGAAGAGAAAAATTGGCTAAGTCCCGGATCCATATTATATGAAGAGAAAAATCGGCTAAGTCCCGGATCCATATTATATGAAGAGAAAAATTGGCTAAGTCCCGGATCCATATTATATGAAGAAAAATATCGGCTAAGTCCAGGATCCATATATAATAACCTAATAATCGGCTAAGTCCCGGATCCATATTATATGAAGAGAAAAATCGGCTAAGTCCAGGATCCATATATAATAACCTAATAATCGGCTAAGTCCAGGATCCATATATAATAACCTAATAACAGGCTAAGTCCAGGATCCATATTATATGAAGAGAAAAATCGGCTAAGTCCGAGATTGGGTCTGTCAGACATACACTTTCAAGATACCACACAAGCAAGCAAGATGGCCTAGTGATGGAACCATAAAATATGAAGAGAAAAATCGGCTAAGTCCGAGATTGGGTCTGTCGGAAATACACTATCAAGTTACCACACAAGCAAGCAAGATGGCCTAATGATGGATCCATATGATATGAAGAGAAAAATCGGCTAAGTCCAGGATCCATATAATATGAAGAGAAAAATCGGCTAAGTCCCAGATTGGGTCTGTCAGAAATACACTTCCAAGTTACCACACAAGCAAGCAAGATGGCCTAGTGATGGATCCATATGATATGAAGAGAAAAATCGGCTAAGTCCAGGATCCATATAATATGAAGAGAAAAATCGGCTAAGTCCCAGATTGGGTCTGTCAGAAATACACTTCCAAGTTACCACACAAGCAAGCAAGATGGCCTAGTGATGGATCCATATGATATGAAGAGAAAAATCGGCTAAGTCCAGGATCCATATAATATGAAGAGAAAAATCGGCTAAGTCCCAGATTGGGTCTGTCAGAAATACACTTCCAAGTTACCACACAAGCAAGCAAGATGGCCTAGTGATGGATCCATATGATATGAAGAGAAAAATCGGCTAAGTCCAGGATCCATATAATATGAAGAGAAAAATCGGCTAAGTCCCAGATTGGGTCTGTCAGAAATACACTTCCAAGTTACCACACAAGCAAGCAAGATGGCCTAGTGATGGATCCATATGATATGAAGAGAAAAATCGGCTAAGTCCAGGATCCATATAATATGAAGAGAAAAATCGGCTAAGTCCCAGATTGGGTCTGTCAGAAATACACTTCCAAGTTACCACACAAGCAAGCAAGATGGCCTAGTGATGGATCCATATGATATGAAGAGAAAAATCGGCTAAGTCCCAGATTGGGTCTGTCAGACATACACTATCAAGTTACCACACAAGCAAGCAAGATGGCCTAGTGATGGATCCATATGATATGAAGAGAAAAATCGGCTAAGTCCCAGATTGGGTCTGTCAGAAATACACTTCCAAGTTACCACATGAGCAAGCAAGATGGCCTAGTGATGGATCCATATAATATGCAGAGAAAAATCGGCTAAGTCCCAGATTGGGTCTGTCAGAAATACACTTCCAAGTTACCACATGAGCAAGCAAGTTACCACATGAAGAGAAAGCCGGCAAAGTCCGGGAATGTTACCACATGAACTGGAAAATGGGCAAAAACCTACCTTTACAGGGAACGTGAATAAGTAAGGCTGTAGACATCGGATCGACAAGCCAAAGACTGATATGGAAAGGAAATGAGTAGTACTAGCTTTCCTGAGAGTTGCAGAGCTTAGACTGCATATGAACGGAAGTTATTAAGCGTCAAAGTCAGAAAAGTTGCCCGAAGGAACACAAGTTCCAACTTAGAGCATGAATACCGCCTAGACGGAAAGAGGTACGGCCAGGCTGAGGAATAAGAAAATGTTGGCCAACATGTTCCCTAACTATCCCCCGAAGACCGTAAAGCAATCCAACATCAACCAAGAAAGTTATAGCCCGATCAAGGAAACACCTACTTTGCACCGATATTGCACCAAATACATGTACCAAGCACCTTCGGTTGCATACCTGCAGGGGCTTACCGTAGTAGGCCATGGAAGACCGATATACCGAACATAATCACTTTCTATCTCCTCGGGTGTTGGAGATAGCGCTTTGCGGTAAAAGAACGAAAGTTAGACCATGTCTTGGTGCATCTTTTTGCCCGAGAACACAAGACCCTATCTACCAAGGCAAGAAAGTTGTGTGGGGACAAAATGTCCATAAGTGCCCAAAGTGGCACACGTGAACCATATATTCGAGAAAAACACAAGTGTGGGCCCGAGCTAGCGAGTTGAAATGTTCTGACCGTCAGTAGCCCTAGTTGAGGTGCACTTATCATTATATGAGGCCAACGTGCCAGCTAGTCTCTAAAGGGGCGATATGGGTGTTCCAAGGTTTGTACCCAATTGAGGAAAAAACAGGGTAAGGTACGGTGTACCGCGAATAACTCGGGCTATAGATGTCCGATCGATGAGTTTGGCATATGTATGGAAAGGTCTCGACGAGACCTAACTACCCTGAAAGTATGAAGGCAAAGACTTGAATGACCGGGAAGTTATTAAGTGCACAAGTGGTAAAGTTGCACCAAAGTCCATGTTACCCGAAGTGGTACATGAACACCCAATATTCGACCAAAACACAAGTTTAGAGACGAGCTAGCGAGCTACATTGTTCAGACCGTCAGTAGCCCGCATCAAGACACGCATTTCATTATATTGAGCCTAGCCGCTAGCTCGACTCGAAGTCGGTCATATGGTTGGTTGATGGTTTGGACCGACCACGTGGTGTACCAAGGTGATGTACCTTTCATGAATTAAAACTCTGGCTGTATGGCACTGAGCGACAAGCTAAGGTGTGATTTGGAATAGTCTTGAGTGGGACTATTTAGGAAAAATGCGAACAAAAAATCACAAAGTCCTTGGGCGAAGCTATTAGCGAAACATAGAGCAAATTGGTACCAAAAACTATGGAAATGGGACTTGAGTCAAAAATAACCGCAAGTTGGAGAAGAGATAGCAAGCTTGCGTAGAACAATTATATTTGGTGCATGGTATCACCAACAAAAAAGTATATGGGGCCAAGGTGCTGGCTGGCCTCCAAAGTGGAGATATGGGCGATCCAACGTTTGTACCCAAGTACGAACAAGTATGGAAAAAACAGGGTAAGGTACCAAGTACCATTAATAACTTCGGCTGTAGATGGCCGAGCGAGGCATACGGCTCACCGTTGGAAAGGTCTTGGGGAGACCTATCTACCCTGAAAGTTTCATGAGGCTGAGTTGAAATACCACGGAGATATTAGGTGATGATTGTCCAATTCGGGGACCAAGTCGCAGGAAATGGCACTTGACCAAAATCACCCTTGGAAGGTGAATACCGGCTTACCGGTAAGAGATAGCGACTTGGCGTAGAATATTCATAAGTTGGGCGTGTAGAGACGCAACTTTTATTATATGGGGCCAACCCGGTCAGGGTGCTCCAAGTCGGTCGTTTCGTCGGTTTATGGTTTGGGCCGACCACGTGGTGTACCAAGTTGAGGTACCTTTCATGAATTATAACTCGGTCAGTTTGCCACCGAGCGACAAGCTGCGGTGTGTTTTGGAATGGTCTTGAGTAGGACTATCAAGGAAAAATACCAATCGAAAATCAGCTTGTCCATGGCCGAAGCTATTAGTGAAACATATAGCAAAATGGGTCCAAAAACGAATGAAATGGGAATTGGACCAAGAATAACGGCAAGTTGGAGAAGAGATAGCAAGTTGACGTAGAACAATTATGTTTGGTGCATGGTATGACCAACAAAAAAGTATATGGGGCCAAGGTGCTGGCTGGCCTCCAAAGTGGAGATATGGGCGATCCAAAGTTTGTACCCAAGTACGAACAAGTATGGAAAAAACAGGGTAAGGTACCAAGTACCATTAATAACTTCGGCTGTAGATGGCCGAGCAAGACAAACGGCATACCGTTGGAAAGGTCTTGGGGAGACCTATCTACCCTGAAAGTTTCATGAGGCTGAGTTGAAAGACCACGGAGATATTAGGTGATGATGGTCCAATTCGGGGACCAAGTCGCAGGAAATGGCACTTGACCAAAATCACCCTTGGAAGGTGAATACCGGCTTACCGGTAAGAGATAGCGACTTGGCGTAGAATATTCATAAGTTGGGCGTGTAGAGACGCAACTTTCATTATATGGGGGCAACCCGGTCGAGGTGCTCCAAGTCGGTCGTTTGGTCGGTTTACGGTTTGGGCCGACCACGTGGTGTACCAAGTTGAGGTACCTTTCATGAATTATAACTCGGTCAGTTTGCCACCGAGCAACAAGTTGCGGTGTGTTTTGGAATGGTCTTGAGTGGGACTATCAAGGAAAAATACAAGTAGAAAATCAGCTTGTCCATGGCCGAAACTATTAGTGAAACATATAGCAAAATGGGTCCGAAAACGAATGAAATGGGACTTGGACCAAGAATAACGGCAAGTTGGAGAAGAGATAGCAAGTTGGCGTAGAACAATTATAAACTGTGCATGGTATGACCAACAAAAAAGTATATGGGGCCAAGGTGCTGGCTGGCCTCCAAAGTGGAGATATGGTCGATCCAAAGTTTGTACCCAAGTATGACAAAAACTGGTAGAGGTACCTTTCATGAATTACAGCTCAGGCTGTATGGCACTTAGCGGGACGCTCGGCTCTGGTATGGAATAGTCTTGAGTGGGACTATCAAGGAAAAATACGAACAAAAAATCACCATGTCCACGGACGAAGGTATTAGCGAAACTTAGAGCGAAATGGCGACAAAGTCGCTGGAAATGGCCCTTGGACCAAGTATACCGTCAAGGCGGTACGAGATAGCGAGTTGACGTAGAATATTTATAAGTTTGCCTCCACGAGACGAAAGTTTAGTTATATGGGGCCAACCCGCTCAGGGTTGTCCAAGTCGGTCATATGGCTGATCGAAATTTTCGACCAAGTACTGAGAAAACAGGGTAAGGTACCGTGTACCTCGAATAACTTCGGCTGTAGATGTCCGAGCGAGGCGAACGGCATAGCGTTGGAAAGGTCTTGAGGTGCTCTAGGCACTCTTAAAGTATGAGAAAGCTATCTGGAAAACTTGTGGAGATATTAGAGAAACATAGGGCCCAAAAGATACCAAGTCGCAGGAAATGGGCCCTCCAAGAACACCCTAAAATCCCAATTACGGCTAAGTTGCAGGCCAGCTAGCGAAGTGAAATGTTCTAGGCATAACTAGAACACGTTAAGGCGCAACTTTTTGAATCAGAACTTTTTTCGATATCTGGCCCCCAAAGGGGGGATATGGGCGATCCAAGGATTTTTCCAAGTTTCGGTACTTTTTACGGTATCGCTCATAGCTCCGGCTGTATGCAAGCAAATGACAATCTAAGACATGATTTGGAAAGGTATTGAGTAGTACTAACTTACGTTAGAACACAGCGAAGCGCTATCGGTTCATGGCAAGGCCGATATAAGCAGTCAAAGATGAAAAATGTTGACAAAATGAACAAAAATTACCTTGGTACGCGAATAGTGGCCAGGGATGAAGAGGTACGAAGGTGGTGTAGAACAATTATAATTAGAACTGGGTACGCTCTAAAAGTTTGCCGAAGACCGCAAAGCGCTCAGACCCATAGAAAGTGGCCATTTGGGCCGAACAGTGCGTGCAAAGAGGTGAAAATGCAAAAATTGCACTTTTGGGGGCGATTTGCGGGGGGAAGGAGGGGTCGGAGTGGAAAATGTACCTTGACCAAAAAGTCTTATCTCGTCGAGATCTACAACATTGCCGAAGACCGCAAAGCGCTAGCTCGCAATCGAAAAATCGAGATTTTGAAAATTTTCTAAGTCTTTGGCTCCCTAAGGAAAAGTTTCAAAAATCACGTTTGTCCCCAATTTTGAAGGGGAAGGAGTCGGTTCCGGGGCATGGTGTCTTCGGCAAAAAGTCTTATCTTTTTGCGTACTTTCGACTAGTTCAATAAAAATTTTTGACCCAAAAATTGTTCGGCGGACCCCTAGGTCGAAAAACCCGAAAAAAGTCGAAAAAAGTCGAAAATGTCGAAAAATGAGAAAACCTCATATTCGGACTCTACACGAGCCCCAGATATTGAAAAGTGAAATCCGCGGTCGATTTGGAACAAAAAATTGACCTAGGCAAAGTTGTATGGAGGTAGGGACCCCTGAGAAAAAAGTTTGGTCCCGAGGCTCCTTGGACCACCAAGTCCCTAGGTCGGACCAAAATCGGAAAAAATCCGACCAAAGTCGAAAGTGTCGAAAATTTTAAAAAACCCCTTTTGGGGCCCTATGGCCTCCCTAGATAATGAAAAGTGAGGTCCGCGGCCGATCCGGAAGAAAAACTTGACCTAGGGAAACTTGTATGACGGTGGGGACCCAAAAAAATTTCGATGAGTGTAGTTTAGACAGGCCGGAAAATGTATCGGTGGTCCGTATCAAGGGACGTCTTTTAGTTCCATGGGGTGGTGGTCGTCGAACAAAGTCGCCTAGGTCGACCACCAGAAAGACCAGTCGTGTTGTAATGGATGTTTTGACCACTTTACTAGGGAAACCTAGTACGTCGAAGCAAATTTGGGGTTCGAGATGTGTTGGTGAAAGTTGGTCCAACCTAGGTGTGCTTGGTGGAGGTTGACCATGAAAGTAGAGCATGATGGGAATGACCATAACTTTGGTTCTAGATGTCGGATCGGTACACTTTCGGCAGTTTTGGAAAGGTGAAGGCCTGCTCTAGCTATGTATCCTACCAAGCTGAGCGCCTACTAGTGAGCCGGAGGAGGTATTAAGGGTCAAAGGCAAAAAGGGGTACCCTAAAGTGCATGTGACCAAGAAAATGGGAAAAACGGTATCGCCTATAGCTCAGGCTGTATGGCTCGGATCGGAAAGCTTGGATATGCGTTGGAAAGGTCTTGACGAGCGCTAGCTATGTGTCCTACCAAGCGAAGCGCTAGGTGTTGAGCAAGTCGGTCATATTAGAGGGCAAAGGTAAAAAATGGTGGTTTAGAGGCGAAAATTCACCTTATGATCGAAAATAGCGGGCGAACGATAAGAGCTACGAACACGGCGTAGAACAATCATAAGTACGTTACCACAAGACCTAACTTTGGCCAATATAGAGCGAGAAGATCGGAGGTACCCAAGAGGGTGATATGGCTGGTTCAATGTTGGACCAAAACGAGACTTGAGAAATGGGTTGAAACACGGTATCGCGAATAACTCAGGCTGTATGGAACGGATCGACAAGCTAAGATCAGTGTTGGAAAGGTCGAACCGAGCGCTAACTATAATCCCAAACAACCGAAGCGCTAAGTGTTGAGCAAAACTGAGTTATTAAGCGACAAAGTGGAAAAATAATACCAAAATGGCCAAAAATCACACAAGACCAAGAATACCGAGCAGGCGGTAAGAGATAGCGGGTTGACGTAGAATACTTATAAGTTTGCCTCTACGAGACCTAAAAGTCGGCCATAGAAAGCGAGAAGATCGGACCACTCTGGAAGGGTGATACGAGTGGTCAAAAATTGGCAAAAATGAAACATGGCTAAAATGGATTTGACTTGTGCACCGTATAGCTCCGGCTGTATGGCATGGATTGTTAAGCTAGGATATGTTTTGGAAAGGTAACACCCAGCGCTAGATACGACTTGAAGAAAGCAAAGCGCTAACTAGCATGATTTGGATGTTATTAAGCGTCAAAGTCGAAAAATGTTACCAAAATTGAAACTCGAGTACATTGGGCCAAAAAGTACAAGTTGTGAAATTTGGACTTACGAGTAAAATACCGAGCAGGCGGTAAGAGATAGAGACTTGGTGTAGAACAATTATATGTTGGGCATGTTATAACCTATATTTGGCCCGAACATAGTGACGAGATCGGTGGTACCCAAAAGGGTGGTACAGGTGTTAGATGGTTTTCCCAGAGCATAAGCTCCACATGATATGGAAAACGGGAAACATCATAACTTCGGCTGTATGGCATGGAATGGAACGAACAAGGTATCGATGGAAAGAGAAAAGGTAGCGCTAACTATAATTTCTACCAAGCAAAGCGCTAGCATGTGACCGTTCGGGTGTTATTGTGAGTCAAAGTCAGAAATTGTTACCACGAGAGGCGAAAATCCGACTAAGTCCATGAATACCGGGCTGGCGGTAAGAGATACGGCTTGGCCGTAGAACATTTATAAGTTGGCCAATACAAGACCTAAGTTTCGTCCATAGACGACAAGAAGATCGAAGATACGTGAAGGTGAGATATGGGCGTCCCAAAGTGGGCCTTTGAAAAAGTGACAAACTTCCCTTATAACAGCATACACCAAATATCTCTGGCTCTATGGCACCGAATAAGAAGTTGAGCTCAGCGATAGAAAGGTGATAGTCAGCGCTAAATATCATACGAACAGAGTGAAGCGCTAAAGGGAAAGGATCTTGGTGATATAAGGTGACAAAGTCGAGAAAAGTTGCCTCAAAATCATGAAAAATGTGAAAAATTGGCTAAGTCCCGGGTGCCTTAAGGGCAGGTTGATCGAATGTACCGAGCTGGCGGTACGAGATAGAGACTTGGTGTAGAACAATTATATGTTTGGCATGGCAAGACCTACATTTGGTCAATACAAAGTGAGAAGATCAAAGAAACCCGTAAGGGTGATATTGGTGTCCAAAGGTAAAAAGCACTAAGTCTTGGAAAACTTATATGAAGAAAAAGGACCCTGATGGGTCATATAGGATGGATCGAAAAATCGGCTAAGTCCCAAAATGGGGATGTCAGAACTACACTCAAAGGTTACCACACCAAGCAAGGCAAACTTATATGAAGGAAAGGACCCTGATGGGTCATATGGTATTTTACGAAAAATCGGCTAAGTCCCAAAATGGGGATGTCAGAACTACACTCATGTGTTACCACACCAAGCAAGGCAAACTTATATGAAGGAAAGGACCCTGATGGGTCATATGGTATTTTACGAAAAATCGGCTAAGTCCCAAAATGGGGATGTCAGAACTACACTCAAATGTTACCACACCAAGCAAGGCAAACTTATATGAAGCAAAGGACCCTGATGGGTCATATGGTATTTTACGAAAAATCGGCTAAGTCCCAAAATGGGGATGTCAGAACTACACTAAAATGTTACCACACCAAGCAAGGCAAACTTATATGAAGGCAAGGAACCTGATGGGTCATATGGTATTTTACGAAAAATCGGCTAAGTCCCAAAATGATGATGTCAGAACTACACTAAAAGGTTACCACACCAAGCAAGGCAAACTTATATGAAGGCAAGGACCCTGATGGGTCATATGGTATTTTACGAAAAATCGGCTAAGTCCCAAAATGGGGATGTCAGAACTACACTCAAATGATACCACACCAAGCAAGGCAAACTTATATGAAGGCAAGGACCCTGATGGGTCATATGGTATTTTACGAAAAATCGGCTAAGTCCCAAAATGGGGATGTCAGAACTACACTCAAATGTTACCACACCAAGCAAGGCAAACTTATATGAAGCAAAGGACCCTGATGGGTCATATGGTATTTTACGAAAAATCGGCTAAGTCCCAAAATGATGATGTCAGAACTACACTAAAAGGTTACCACACCAAGCAAGGCAAACTTATATGAAGGCAAGGACCCTGATGGGTCATATGGTATTTTACGAAAAATCGGCTAAGTCCCAAAATGGGGATGTCAGAACTACACTCAAATGTTACCACACCAAGCAAGGCAAACTTATATGAAGGCAAGGACCCTGATGGGTCATATGGTATTTTACGAAAAATCGGCTAAGTCCCAAAATGGGGATGTCAGAACTACACTCAAATGTTACCACACCAAGCAAGGCAAACTTATATGAAGCA
This sequence comes from Anopheles ziemanni, assembly GCF_943734765.1. Taxonomy (NCBI): domain Eukaryota; kingdom Metazoa; phylum Arthropoda; class Insecta; order Diptera; family Culicidae; genus Anopheles; species Anopheles ziemanni. The sequence goes on along the minus strand of NW_026689851.1, from coordinate 44,593 downwards.
AAGGACCCTGATGGGTCATATGGTATTTTACGAAAAATCGGCTAAGTCCCAAAATGATGATGTCAGAACTACACTCAAATGTTACCACACCAAGCAAGGCAAACTTATATGAAGGCAAGGACCCATATGGGTCATATGGCATTTTACGAAAAATCGGCTAAGTCCCAAAATGAGGATGTCAGAACTACACTCAAATGTTACCACACCAAGCAAGGCAAACTTATATGAAGCAAAGGACCCTGATGGGTCATATGGTATTTTACGAAAAATCGGCTAAGTCCCAAAATGATGATGTCAGAACTACACTCAAATGTTACCACACCAAGCAAGGCAAACTTATATGAAGGCAAGGACCCTGATGGGTCATATGGTATTTTACGAAAAATCGGCTAAGTCCCAAAATGGGGATGTCAGAACTACACTCAAATGTTACCACACCAAGCAAGGCAAACTTATATGAAGCAAAGGACCCTGATGGGTCATATGGTATTTTACGAAAAATCGGCTAAGTCCCAAAATGATGATGTCAGAACTACACTCAAATGTTACCACACCAAGCAAGGCAAACTTATATGAAGGAAAGGACCCATATGGGTCATATGGCATTTTACGAAAAATCGGCTAAGTCCCAAAATGAGGATGTCAGAACTACACTAAAAAGTTACCACACCAAGCAAGGCAAACTTATATGAAGGAAAGGACCCATATGGGTCATATGGCATTTTACGAAAAATCGGCTAAGTCCCAAAATGAGGATGTCAGAACTACACTAAAAAGTTACCACACCAAGCAAGGCAAAGTACCTAGGTGAACCCTAGGAAGAAACACGGACCAAGTCAGATGGCCTAAGTCAAGAGAACAAGTGACCTAGGCAAAGTTGTATGACGGTGAGGACCCTGAAAAATCTGGTTAGTGTAGTTTAGACAGGGGAGGTTTTTGGGTCGGCTGAACCTCCTTATTTTGGGTTTTGACCTCCTCAAGAAGCTACACCTAGGCAAACTGCCTAGGGTGAAAGTGCGAAGACCAATCGAATAGTAAGACAAGTTTTGACCGATCGCCCTAGGCAAGCTTGTATGAAGAAAGGGACCCTATGGGTCATATGGAAATACATGAAAAATCGGCTAAGTCCCAAAATTGGGATGTCTGAACTACACTAAAAAGTTACCACATCAAGCAAGGCAAAGTACCTAGGTGAACCCTAGGAAGAAACACGGACCAAGTCAGATGGCCTAAGTCAAGAGTGCAAGTGACCTAGGCAAAGTTGTATGACGGTGAGGACCCTGAAAAATCTGGTTAGTGTAGTTTAGACAGGGGAGGTTTTTGGGTCGGCTGAACCTCCTTATTTTGGGTTTTGACCTCCTCAAGAAGCTACACCTAGGCAAACTGCCTAGGGTGAAAGTGCGAAGACCAATCGAATAGTAAGACAAGTTTTGACCGATCGCCCTAGGCAAGCTTGTATGAAGAAAGGGACCCTATGGGTCATATGGAAATACATGAAAAATCGGCTAAGTCCCAAAATTGGGATGTCTGAACTACACTAAAAAGTTACCACATCAAGCAAGGCAAAGTACCTAGGTGAACCCTAAGAAGAAACACGGACCAAGTCAGATGGCCTAAGTCAAGAGTACAAGTGACCTAGGCAAAGTTGTATGGCGCTGAGGACCCTGAAAAATCGGGTTAGTGTAGTTCAGACAGGGGAGGTTTTTGGGTCGGCTGAACCTCCTTATTTTGGGTTTTGACCTCCTCAAGAAGCTACACCTAGGCAAACTGCCTAGGGTGAAAGTGCGAAGACCAATCGAATAGTAAGACAAGTTTTGACCGATCGCCCTAGGCAAGCTTGTATGAAGAAAGGGACCCTATGGGTCATATGGAAAATCCATGAAAAATCGGCTAAGTCCCAAAATTGGGATGTCTGAACTACACTAAAAAGTTACCACATCAAGCAAGGCAAAGTACCTAGGTGAACCCTAAGAAGAAACACGGACCAAGTCAGATGGCCTAAGTCAAGAGTACATGTGACCTAGGCAAAGTTGTATGGCGCTGAGGACCCTGAAAAATCGGGTTAGTGTAGTTCAGACAGGGGAGGTTTTTGGGTCGGCTGAACCTCCTTATTTTGGGTTTTGACCTCCTCAAGAAGACAGACCTAGGCAAACTGCCTAGGGTGAAAGTGCGAAGACCAATCGAATAGTAAGACAAGTTTTGACCGATCGCCCTAGGCAAGCTTGTATGAAGAAAGGGACCCTTAGGGTCATATGGAAATTCATGAAAAATCGGCTAAGTCCCAAAATTGGGATGTCAGAACTACACTATAAAGTTACCACATCAAGCAAGGCAAAGTACCTAGGTGAACCCTAGGAAGAAACACGGACCAAGTCAGATGGCCTAAGTCAAGAGTATAAGTGACCTAGGCAAAGTTGTATGGCGCTGAGGACCCTGAAAAATCGGGTTAGTGTAGTTAAGACAGGGGAGGTTTCAGGGTCGGCTGGACCTCCTTATTTCGGGTTTTGGCCTCCTCAAGAAGACAGACCTAGGCGAATTGCCTAGGGTGAAACTGCGAAGACCAATCGAATAGTAAGACAAGTTTTGACCGATCGCCCTAGGCAAGCTTGTATGAAGAAAGGGACCCTTAGGGTCATATGGAAATTCATGAAAAATCGGCTAAGTCCCAAAATTGGGATGTCAGAACTACACTAAAAAGTTACCACATCAAGCAAGGCAAAGTACCTAGGTGAACCCTAGGAAGAAACACGGACCAAGTCAGATGGCCTAAGTCAAGAGTATAAGTGACCTAGGCAAAGTTGTATGGCGCTGAGGACCCTGAAAAATCGGGTTAGTGTAGTTAAGACAGGGGAGGTTTCAGGGTCGGCTGGACCTCCTTATTTCGGGTTTTGGCCTCCTCAAGAAGACAGACCTAGGCGAATTGCCTAGGGTGAAACTGCGAAGACCAATCGAATAGTAAGACAAGTTTTGACCGATCGCCCTAGGCAAGCTTGTATGAAGAAAGGGACCCTTAGGGTCATATGGAAATTCATGAAAAATCGGCTAAGTCCCAAAATTGGGATGTCAGAACTACACTAAAAAGTTACCACATCAAGCAAGGCAAAGTACCTAGGTGAACCCTAGGAAGAAACACGGACCAAGTCAGATGGCCTAAGTCAAGAGTATAAGTGACCTAGGCAAAGTTGTATGGCGCTGAGGACCCTGAAAAATCGGGTTAGTGTAGTTAAGACAGGGGAGGTTTCAGGGTCGGCCAGACCTCCTTATTTCGGGTTTTGGCCTCCTCAAGAAGACAGACCTAGGCGAATTGCCTAGGGTGAAACTGCGAAGACCAATCGAATAGTAAGACAAGTTTTGACCGATCGCCCTAGGCAAGCTTGTATGAAGAAAGGGACCCTTAGGGTCATATGGAAATTCATGAAAAATCGGCTAAGTCCCAAAATTGGGATGTCAGAACTACACTAAAAAGTTACCACATCAAGCAAGGCAAAGTACCTAGGTGAACCCTAGGAAGAAACACGGACCAAGTCAGATGGCCTAAGTCAAGAGTATAAGTGACCTAGGCAAAGTTGTATGGCGCTGAGGACCCTGAAAAATCGGGTTAGTGTAGTTAAGACAGGGGAGGTTTCAGGGTCGGCCAGACCTCCTTATTTCGGGTTTTGGCCTCCTCAAGAAGACAGACCTAGGCGAATTGCCTAGGGTGAAACTGCGAAGACCAATCGAATAGTAAGACAAGTTTTGACCGATCGCCCTAGGCAAGCTTGTATGAAGAAAGGGACCCTATGGGTCATATGGAAATTCATGAAAAATCGGCTAAGTCCCAAAATTGGGATGTCAGAACTACACTATAAAGTTACCACATTAGCAAGGCAGACTTGTATGAAGAACGGGACCCAGGTGAAAGTAGCAAATATCCCAAACCGAACATGAATATTATACACACAAGAGTACGAACATAAAGGAACACGGACCAAGCGTGCCGAGAGAATCGGTACTATAGAGCCCTCGTGGTTCTACACAAAGACTTTATGTTAGGGGTTCAAGCCCCATAGTACTCAAACGGTGACAGTAGCAAATATCCCAAACCGAACATGAATATTATACACACAAGAGTACGAACATAAAGGAACACGGACCAAGCGTGCCGAGAGAATCGGTACTATAGAGCCCTCGTGGTTCTACACAAAGACTTTATGTTAGGGGTTCAAGCCCCATAGTACTCAAACGGTGACAGTAGCAAATATCCAAAAACGAACTGGAATTTACATTCTGTTGGTCATGCGGTCGTCCAAAGGGGTCTAGTATCCTGGGATGACAAGCATCACGGGCACAGTCTCGTATCAAAACAGTCGAAGAGGCCCGCGAAAGCTTGCTTTCCATGGCTATGCGATGCACAAATTGAGTTTCTCCGTAGTTATACACAGCGCACAGGTGAAAGTAGCAAATATCCCAAATCGAACATGAATTTTATACACACAAGAGTACAAACATAAAGGAACACGGACCAAGCGTACCGAGAGAATCGGTACTAGAGCCCTTGTGGTTCTACATTGAGAGCCCTCGTGGTTCTACATAGATACTTTATGTTAGGGGTTC